>NW_028301628.1:8484848-8787878 GCF_987345545.1 Pholcus phalangioides | reverse complement strand
TTTCTAGTTCCAAGAACCATTTTGAGATTAACAAGATAACATGACACCAAGCCGGCTGCTAGTTCACCTGACTTAACTCTTGCAATCTCTGGCTGTGGGGGGGGGAGGTACCTCAGAATGTTATGAACAGTGGTTTGACTGACCTACAAACCTTGGTGAATTGAAAGCACATTCACATCATTACCATGATATACCCTGATCTGTTGTTGAACAAACATTTTTGTGCTTTCACCTCATAGCCAGAACACACGCTGGACAACATATTTAACATTTCTTGAGTAAATTGTAGTTATTTGTTCAATTATTTCATTTTTGTGATGCTTCCATGAATTATAAAATTGTGCAACGCTAATTAAGTTATAATTTTCCTCTTACTGGCTATCGTTTCCATTCTGCAAGAAATTTTCCAAGTGTTCGATGACTACAGTATCGTTAATTTTACATTTTTAAGTATTTTTTCCCCTTTGCCAAGTAAAATTTCATTGCTTCATTAATATTAATACAAATTTTGAAGTCATTCTGACAATGGTTATTTTTTACAGTGTTTTGAAATCAAAACTTTTGTTATAATCACCCTCTATATCATAAATCATCGCTAATTAATCTGCGTTATTTATGCTGTATTAAATACATTATATTCACCTAATTTTTATCAGTTTTTGTAAAATAGCTTCCTAATTAAGCGTACTGAAAATAACTGGGGAAAACACCTTTATATCCCAAATATGGTTAATAATATTAAGAATTTTCAAACGAAAAGAAAAGTAATTCATTGAGTTAAGCAAAAAATAATTAAATTGCAAAAATTCATTTTTGTTGAAATGTTAGAAATATTTATAGATTAATTGATATGGGAATTGTAACATTAACAAACATTTTAATTAATTATTAGAAGTTTGAATGATTTTTCAGAAATTTTCCTTTAAACTTTTGATTATTTAGCACAAGCTTTTTTTCAAACCTTATTCATAAAATCCATCACTTGTTTAGCAGTCTCTGAATGCTATATTTTTAAAAGGCTTTCACAGTAGTAAGGGTTGTTCCTACTTCCATGAAGTCCAGCAGAAAGTGGAGGTCCTTTGTTATTCAAAAAAACCCCTTGTTTCTTCAGATTATCTATTTATTTGATATAAAGTTTGTGTTTAGCCTGTATAAATTATGGGGAATTCAGCCAATCATTCTTATGTATTAAGCTATCAGGAACACACATTCATAATTCTTCAAATCTGTCAAATACAATATAATTTTTGTGTGGATGAAATGGGATCTATTTTTCCGTGTTCAACGTTTGTTCTTTTTGTATATGCTAGAAGTTCATTCAGTATGCATAGTTCTTCATTAAAGCTGCTTTTTTATGCAAAAACGTCCTCATATAGGGAGCAGAAAGACTGTGCAGCAAGACTTGATGAATCAAGAAAAAATTTAGGTGCCAGTCAAATTTCTCAAGCTGATTTTTTCTCAAGAAAAACAATTCAAATGATGTTTTATTTAACTTTCAATGGACATAATGGCCCCTTCCCATGTTGGAAGAGACATAATTGTGAAATAAAATTTTTATGTCATCCTTAGACTGTGATTTAGCCATCACATGTAGAAAATTATAGTTGCTGATACCAATGTTCTAGTCACTGTCGTGACCTGGCACCTGGAATTTGTCAAACGCTGCTATACAGACAGTGAGTTACTTCCAAAAAATATTTTGGAAGCATGTACTAAGGGGCCATTCAAGTATTACGTCATCATTGATTGGGGGAGTAGGGGTCCGATTTGCTGACTTTTGATGACGAAGGGGGAGGTGGGGGTTTGGATAATGCTTACGTCAGCAACCACCCTTTATGAAAATATAAGTTAGGATTCAGAGGGGCAGAGCTGATGACGAAATTTTGCTGACAAGGGGGGGGGGTGTCAAAAATGGCTAAAAATTTGTTTACGTAATACTTGAACGGCCCCTAAACCGTAGATGCACTCTGGGGAATTTCATAAAGTTTTGTATTGGTTCATGTTTTGTAAATGCATGCCCCTTTGCATAGCTATGATGTCAAAGTTATGCATGGTGCTGCCACTTGCCTTCCCTGTTGGAGGTAGAAAATTCCTGAATTTTTTGCACTTTTTTAAGTTTTGTGTTGAAAGTCTGCCTGTGTGTGCTCTCTGTGAAGAAACTTTTGTTTAGGTGTGATACCAGCTCACATTCACTTCTTAAAGTTGGGAAAACCACAGAAAACTACCTTCAGCCCACCACCACTGAGCTACCGTCAGAGTTCATATTTGAATCCTCACAGTGTCAACTCAGAGACAAATATCTACTGTTACAGTATGGAAATGTTCTTAGATTCTGTAATTTTTATCCACTTTAATACTTTCTAGTTTTTGAGTCTGAGACTAATTGTACCAAGTTTTACTACTGCATCTAAGTTGCAAATTATTGTTATCCTTGTTTAGATATCTGATAGACAGCATCCCCAGTTGCAACAACTAAGACGCCACATAAAATCTTGCTTTTCTGAGGTCTCATGTTTTCTAATGCCACACCCTGGTTTTAAAGTGTCAACTAATCCAGAGTTTGATGGGCGACTCTCTGGTAAATAGTTTTTTTTTTCTTCTGTCATCATTGCAGAGATATGCATGCATATTATTAATAATGTGTATCAGTTTAATGTTGATTGGTATAAGAAATTATGTCTGTTCTACAAAGCAAATCCTAATGAAAGTTCTGGTTCTTTTGATATATTAACATGTTTTTTTTATCAAGTCTGTTGAACAGTTTTGGTATGGTGGTACTTGCATTGTCTTTTTAAATTCAGTTTTAAGAAAAAAGAATTTTTACTTTCAGAACAATATCTAATGTTCAATCAGTAATATTATGAAAGGAAATTTTTAATAGTTGAACACAGAGCATTTAATTTTGTTTGTATATTATGTTTTTTAGTTCTTAAATGGAAATTACTGGCAGCATATTTTAAAAAGTTGCTGAGTTTCTGTGAAAACAGTTTTTCCTCTGGTCTTATTTCTGACTAAACTATGGTTTATACATCTAAGCAGCTTGGTTATCAGAAATTTCCATAAATGATACTATTTTGATTCAGCGAATATGATGGAAAAAAAATCATTTTAAGTAGATAAATACAGTAATACACCTTTTCTAACGAAAATCTCAGTTTACGAATTTTTTGGAATTCTAATGAAGACTTTTTTTTTTGTTATGTTTTTACTTCAGCTTACAAATACAAATTTGGCAAACAGACATTTCAGTTGATATGGATGCACATGCTCACATAACACTGTAGCGTTGTGAACTGAATTTTTGCACAATCATGATCAGAATTAGTCTGTCAAGCAATTAAGTTATATCTGCCCCAGAATCAATTTCCAGATACACCTCTACTTCCAAAAAGTTTTTGAGCCATTTTGTGTAAATGGGTGATTGAGCAAAGCAAAATATGCATTGAAAAGAAAAAAGCATACACCATAGTATTATGGTTTTTAGTACATACATTCTTTCGGTGGAAGACTCTTAGCATCAAACTGAACGATTGACATTCTAGGAGATTATCTTTTCCCTCTATTAGCATGAGACTCAGAAATGATCTGATCAAATTACTTATGGGGAAATCCATGAACCCAACTGCATCGTGTAAAACAAAAAGATCTTCAGTATATACCTCACCTGCATTTAAATTACCCTCCATCCGATTGCGAAGTTTTTGTCTCTTTTTATAGTGCCTCTTGGTGTTTTAGAAAACTAATCTTCAAATTCTCTACAGCACCTAGAATGAACTGAATTATTTTTCATAGAAATCATATTTCTGTTAACGAATGCAATTTTGGAATGAATCCTTTTTGTTAGCAGAGGTATGACTGTATTCAATACAATAAATGTTATTGTAGTCTACATTCAGTGTTTATAATAGTAATTTTTTATATGAAATTAAAAAAAAAGCTTATTTTAAGACTTCATATTTCACTTAGACTTTTTATTAAGACTGAGCTATCTCCTGCTCAAAATATAGAGAAATTTTTTGCACTGAAATTTTTTTGTCACTGGCTTCTTATATGCCTATGCAACTTTTTATTTCTTGGTCATTTCAGACATAATGACTGAATTCAAAGATATGTTGCAAATTTTCGTGCCAAATTTATTGGCTCCAGAGAATTTGATTCCCAAAAAGATTGGTGGTCGATGTATAACAGCAAAGGAATTAATAACATATTTCAAAGTAAGCAAATCATCTTTTTCATTTCAAATTATATAATAAATTTCAAATTCTGGACAAAAAGTCATGATATGATTTATTAAATGAAATAATTAATAAATCATCATAATTTATGCCATAAAATGTCAGATTTTGTTAGTAAGTAGAATGTGCTTATTAGTAAAAATTTCAACATTAGGTGCAATACGCATCTCCCATCCAAATACCTGTGCATTCATGCCAGTTTCATTGAAATCTGGCAGTCTTTAATGCTACCACTTTGTACGTTTCACATGTACCTTGAAAAACATTCCTCTTTAACTCCCATTCACATGCCTTGAAATTAGAAAATAATGATAGTAGTGGTCAGATAAAAAAGCTGACCGCCACTGTGTCGTCAACAAAGTTTGAATCTGGATCTTCACAATGAGAGTCCAGCATGATACCCACACGACTGCATAGAGGTGGCATTCTTTACAGCAGAAATTCCTCAAAGATGTTTTTGATGGTTGTTTCATACTTCTTCACCACACACCAACTCCAGCCATATCGATATACAGTCGGCGCCCCATATTCGCGGGGGTTATGTTCCAGGGATGACAGCGAATACGGAAATCCGCGAATAACAGAAACCATAGGTTTTTTTGTATATCTCGTTTAGTGAACATCATGAGAGAGAGCAGGGTGACGCAGAGGTAAAAAGGAATGTCAAAGAGGGTGCAGCGATTGTTGGCGATGTTTTCTGAAAGAATGTTGTGATTTATGTTTGCCATTTTTTCTTTTTCACATCATCAAGTATGTTGACAAGGCTTCCTCTACTAATTTTTCTGCATGTGAAAAACGTAAAATAGAGGGATATATGTTATAAAAATAATCTATTGCTGATTTGAGCTTGCGAAGGGCTTCCGCTATGTTACTTGTGGTTGAACTTGTCTTCTACTTCTTCATCTCGTGCAGCTTCAGTTTCAGGACCAGTTAGCTGCATTAATTCCTCCTCGGTCAATCCAGTATCAAAAGAACTTTGAATAGCGTGTATTCAGGGTACCTCCTGACTTCCGGAACGAAACACCGTTTAAACCAATCCAGGAAAAGTGTTTTCATAGTCCAAGCCTTTTTGTTGTTCGTCTAAAATACTGGGAGCTTATCCTTCCCTTCAATGCTCATGAATTCGCAGATTTGAAAATTATAGTGGGCTTTATCATGTACCCATACGCATTTTTGCGCAAAACAACATAGTAAGTCTATCTCTACTTTCCTTAAAACCAATGGTTGCTTTTTTCTCTTGCTTAACTTCTTTGCGGCATTTTCTTCCAAAATAATGTAGTTTCGTTAGCGTTAAACACCTGCTGATGTGCATAACCCTTCTCTTCAATAATTTTCTACAAAGTCCTCAGAAATTTTCTAGCTGTCTCCTGGTCAGCAGAGGCTTGATCGCCAGTAATTTTTGTATAGCATGATCCGAATTGTTTCTTAAACCTATGAAACAACCTTTACTTGCATAAAATTCTGATGAAATAGACGTTTCACCAGCCTTTTCCTTATGGAAGAGTAAAAATTTTCGCCTTTTCTGTTATAATATTACAATCAATTGGAATACCTTTTTGTATCAGTCTTGTACCCATAAAAAATGGCATTTTCTGTACGAAAAACACGTGGATCCCGTAGGCGCTGCAAAGTTTTGACTGCCACGGGTGCAGCTACAGCCACGGCTGAACGAATTTCAGATTCCTTTTTCTTGATGCATTTCACCGTAGATTCGTTGATTTCGTAATGGCGGACCACAGCAGGTATTGACTTACTTTCACCAAGCATAGTTTTCGTCAATATATCCAATTTTTCTTATAAAGTTTTCACTTTTATTAGTCTTTTCAAAGCATTATCAGTTGCATTAGAAAAATGATCCATCCTAAACAAACACAGCTCAAATTTTGTGAACAAAACACGTGAATAACGATTGCTGAGTGTTGTCAAAAAAAAAATTCCAATGAAGGAAAAAAAACAGCGAATACGGGGGGGGGGGGTTGATTGTACTGCCATTGCAAGTTTAGATGGAAATGGGAACTTTTTTCTTGCCAGAAATGTAAATGTTATAAATCAGAGTTTGCTTCATTGAGCATAGTCACTAAAAAACAGGTTGAGAGTGCCAGCTTTATACTACTACTAGCTTTTGCTGTTGTACCAGCTTTTTTAGCTACTGTAGAATGGTAGCCAAGGAAACCTTGTTTGGGTTTTATAGCACCAGAGAGAGAGAGACATAGAGAGCTATATAAAAGCTAATGCACTCCAATAATTCCCTTTATATCATATGAGCAGGAATATACGATGCTGTTCAAATTTTTTTATACTTGGAGCATAAAAAAGTGATCATTGCATAGGTTCAAGTGGTTATAATAAAATCTTATTAAGTTAATTCAATTTATTAATGTTCATAACTGAATTTTGCTGGACTTCTGTATATTTTCTTGAATTAACAATAAAGTTGATTTTTTATGCCATGCCATTCAATTTGAAATTTATTTTATAGAGTTATATAGAAATATTCAAAGGAGATGGACTTCCTGAACCAAAGTCTATGCTACAGGTAAATATCTACTTTTCATATATTTCAAAATTGTAAACTTCATGACACTGTTACAGTTACAAAAACAACCTTTTTCTTTATTCCTGGGTAGAAGTTATTTCTGTGTTTAATTCATTGGTGGTTGTAGGGGGTACGATATTTCCCCTCCTCTTTCAGTGAAGAAATTAATTCGTATAGGGTGGAGGTAGATACTCCCCTGTACCCTCAGTGATTCTTTCCCCCCCCCCCCCCCCGTTTAAGAAGCCTGTATCTTCGTATAGTTTCATTAGCCTGTTAGCTTGGATAAATATGAAAAAGTGATGATTATTACCCTTCAAACTTTGCTTTTGTGGCTTGGGAATCAATATTTGTGAATTGAACATTTACCATTTGGTGACTCAGAATAGTGTAATTGAGAAAAACAATTTTCACACTAATAAAGCATATTGAAAATAACTTTCAGAATATGAGTCGCGCTTCACAGAAACTAAGATTAGAGCTAAAATAAAACTTCAAATTTACAATAAAGATGAGACTTTTCATGTATTTATTCTCAATTTACATTTCATTTTCACATTTTAGTCCCCAAAAGTAGTTTCCCTGATATTTTTGTGTTTTTCCTGTTATAGATGCTCTAAGTCAAGAATGAGTAAGCACTCATGCTTTTTTTGAATTTGAGATGAGCATAGGGAATGTGATGTGCATTTGGAGAAACATTGGGCAGTTCATTTTTTTAATGTTTTCCATGAGCTCAAGGTCCTGGGATTACCCAGGAAGTTGCTAAGCATACAGAGATATCCCAAGATGTTTATCAGTCTTGTTTTTTGAAGTTCTTTGTATTAATTCTGCATTTATTACTGTAATCTGATGAAGCCCCATTTTTAATCTTTGCCACTAAAAATATAGAAAATATGTTGCAGGTGTTTTCATGCTGTCGATTTCTCATCTACGACTGTGACAAACTATTTAATAATGTGACCAATTTTTATGTATGATCGTAGCATTCACAGTTTTTTGAAATTGGATATGTAAAATCGGCAAAATGTTAGTAATTTAAAAAAATTAACATTGCACGGCACAATGACGAATAAGGAGAGGCTATTACTTCACAATTATACTATTGGATATATATATGTACAGTTTTTGGTCTCGGAATCAGCTATTTTTGATTTGGCTTAACTTTGGTTATGGTTAGTAACCTGATCTTTTTTTGATGGTTGATTGGCTGAGTGAAATATGTTTACTCTTGGGTATCCATGATTTGTAAGATCAATAACTGTCAACTTTAAGGGAAAAACTATCATTTATCGTATAATATTTTCTTGATACCTCTTTACAACTTGCATTGCCCTGCTTTCCAAGCATTTGACCTCCAAAATGAAAAAAATTTGCTCTTCCAAGTTCAAAAGCAATGTTCAAAACAAAGTTATTTTCTGATTTTTTTTTAGTTGTAAATGATGCTGGCTACTCGGGAACAAAAATTGTTACATGGTGTAGTGTAATCAGCTGTTTTATAGGTTTTTCAAAGGTAAATGTAGGTACTTGATATCATACAAAAAGAAATTATGTATGTAGTGGTGCCTTATTCCTGTATTGAATTATTCCTGCATATTTTCACTTGATATCAAATTTACAAATAAATATAAATACAGATCTTGCCTAAGGCAAACTGTTGAACAAGGTGGCTGAAAAAACAAAAAATGGCCACAAAAATACAGAATGTCAAATAAAAATGTAAAGAAGTAATCCAAAATAAAAAGCGATGTAATGAAAAAAGCTAAAAACCACGAGTGAAATATAGTGCCCATTAGAATGAATTCAATCTGAATTCTTAGATTCTATAGAATAATTCATTCTATAGAATCTAATAATTCATGCTTATTATAAAGCTTCTTGATTTATCCCAGTATAAATATTGTATTTCATTTTAAATGTGTCTATTGGGGTAGAATTAAAGACACCCGAGGGTAAGCTATTCCATTTATTCACAACCCTGTTAGAGAAAAATTCTCTACTACCCCATAACCAGAAGTTGCCCCTTACCAATCAATACTGGTATCCCCTTGTTGAAGCACTGGATCGACGGTGTATTAATGACCTATGATTCATTTGATTCATTACATTGAAAATTTTAAACCTTTCAATTATATCCCTTTGATACCCGCATTCTTCCAATATAAGCATTCAAAAATCAAGTCTCTCTTCATAACTCAAGTCCCATGTACCAACAAGGGGCCCTGCAAGCTCTTTTTCTGCATCCCCTCGACCAATGTTTTGTCCTGAAGATACAGTGGTTCTCAATCTTTTGTCACCGATGGCTCCCTTTCTCAATTCATGGTTCATCTGTGGCTTCCCAGAGTAGTTGTCGATATTTTCCCATATAAAAGAACCACTTTGAAGCATGAAAAGACACGCTAATCTATATCTCCAGCTCACTTCAGTGGAGCTATGGCACTCACTTTGGAAAACACTGCTGTATGTCATTAAGCCAGGATGAACTAAGCCTAAGAAAAGTGGAAGAATGGCTAGGAGAATAAAAAGGACTTTTTAAGCAGGAAACTGAGTCTTCTATTTACTTTATTTACATTTTTGAAGAAGTGCAAAACAATTTTAAATAATTCTTTTTTCTCCTTGTCAGATAACATTTGAAATAATATAACATAAGATGCCTATCAAAGTTATGTTTCTTATGAGTGTTTCTCATTTTCATGGTGCTCTTTCTTTGGTAGGCCACTGCAGAGGCAAATAATTTATCAGCAATGGCAGAAGCAAAGGAAGTATACAATTCAACAATGGAAGCTGTAAGTTTTTTTTCATTAAATTTTTCAAATGCAATTTAAAATTGTAATTAACTTTCCAATTTTTAATTAACTTTCCAATTTTTAAGTGAAATAATGCCATTGAAGTGTGGGAAGGAAAGAGAAACATGTTTTCTGTGTGCACTGTTGAAATTTATTGGGATATAAATTGCAGTACTATAAATTACACGTGTTGCATGACTACTAACCATGCATTAACCTCATCCACATTCCTCTGCAGAACTTATAAGGAATTGGTGCATGTTGGAATGTGCATGTATGTGTAGTGATGTAATGAATCTGAATGAAGTTTGTCTCTATATAATGCTTATTATGTGTAGTGCTGCCATCTGCTATCAGTTTTTCTAATTATGAGTGAAGTCTAATGATTGAATAATTGTATCGTTTTAGGCCTGTTGCTTTCTGTGGCGAGATTTTTTGTTAACAAGGAGAAATGTGTCCCAACACTGTAATATTTTTCTCATTTAACTCATACATAATAAAATAAGTTCTAGCTTGGAAGGCAGAAAATTATGACTATCTCTTCAGTTTTAATTACCATTCTTAAATGTCTTATGCAAGAAAAGCGATTAAAAATATTTTAAATCGGTCTCTAACACAAAATGAATTGCAATTAGGTGAGTGACTAGTTTGAGAATTCGCACTTAGATTTGTTAACTGATAGGGGATAAAAAAATTTCACTCATAAAAACATTCTATATATCAATTTGATTGTCTTATCATTGGAATCTTTTTTTTTCCCCTTCTTGTAATAAAATTTATATTGGAAAATACCATTGGTTTTTTTTTTTCGATAGTAAAATGTAAATTCAAAAAGTATTTTCTCCAACTTAAATTTTATTTGAAGTTATTGCTTTCTATTTGATCATTTGATCATTTTTGTCGCACCACGGTCATTTTCTGCACACGAGGGCTAATTAGACCGGGACCTACAATTTATTGCCGATTCCGAACGGCAGGCTTGTTTTTTATACTCGTCGAGAGGTTGGTGCGCTAACCCCTCGATGGGGGACTCCCTGCGGTAGCAATTTTTGCTGCGGTCATGTCGCCATTTTTGTTGTACCCCTGTGTCAGGAAAGTTTTCTGACAAGGACGAACCGGGTATCGAACTCGCGACACCTCTAAACATCCTTTGGTACTTTAGGCGAGTATCTTACCGACCTGGGCTACCGCGCCCTTATTGCTTTCTATGTTTTCTATGATTTGTAATCAACTATTTTAATTTTTCAAATTCATAGATATGTGGAGGGACCTGCCCATACATTAATGATGAAGAACTGGAAAAGAAACACATTGATGCAAGGGAAAATGCTCTGCGTAAATTTGTCACAACACGTCGAATGGGTGGTGAAGAGTTGACTAATGAGTACATGGAAAAACTTCGAACTGTAATTAAAGAAATTTTCTCTTCCATTATTGAAATGATTGAACAATTAGATTGGTTTTCAAGTTTTGTTGTATGAGGCATGAACCCTGAAAATATAAAGTCAAATGAATTGTTGGAGTCTACATATAACTTGTATGCATATTAATTATTGTGTGTTAGTTTTGTTCTTTCCATAATTATCATCGGCATAGATTTTTTAGTATTTTGTATATATATACATATGTATGTATAATTACAAATTAATGTTTCCCTATTTAGGAACTTGAAGAGATGTATACTAGCTTTTTGCGATTCAACGATGGTAAAAAGATATCTAATGCTCTGCGTACTCCTGGTACATTATTGTGCATCATTCTTTTTGCTATGGTCAACTCGTACTTGATGAATGCCTTAAGTCTGACCTCATTTACGTTCTTCTCAAACCTGCTGTTGGGAGTGTCTGTCATTGCCTTAGGTTTGTGGACTTATTCAAGGTATGGATCAGTATATACTCATGTTCACATTTCATACATTTAAACTTTTTAACTTTTGGATTTGTTTTATTCATGTGTTCAGGAGAATTTTCAAGAAAGTAAATGTTTGTTTTCATGAAAGTGTTCATACAAAAATTTATTCAGTGCTGTCTATGTTATTGCAGGTACTCCGGGGAGCTACATCAACTGAGCCAGAACATTGATTTCATTGTAGCTTATATACTTATCAATGTAAGTTAGAAACTTTCATATATTAGAATCTCAATAGTTTTAAAACTTCACCAACCCAAACTGCTCATTTGCAATCGCCATGTATATGTTGATGAGGGAAATATGTTGTAGACCAGTATGTTTCCCAAAAGTGGGCAATATCAACCCCGGGGGTGGAAGGGCAATAGAAGTTGGCGATATAATATGGGATCCTATGAGTTGGAGGAGGGCAAGAAAAAAAATTTCTGGGTGAGGAGGTGATGGGACACAACGTTTAGGAAACTTTGTTGTAGATCTTCCCATATCTAAAATTTTTAAAAATACAAGCAAATTTCTATAATATTTAAGGTAATTCTGCTTCAAAACCTCTTATTTTAGCTTTTTTAAACCTGCACAGGGTTGTTACTCACATATCAAGGGTTATTATTCTTTATAATCCAAAATTGGTTCAATCCCTTTTATTTTGGATGTGAATGAATTAGCTATAAGAAAGCTTTTGCTTTTTCCTAAGAGAATTTTACTTGAATCTTCAGTACAAGTTATCACTAAAATGAAATTGTGACCATAGTATTTTACTTTCTTAGAGCTATTTATTTGAAAATTCCATGTAACTTAGGATCTTGCTGAACCAATTCAGTAGGAGTTGTAGATCTTTCGATGAAGAGAAGTGATATAAAGTTTAAATGTCTTTTTTTCATTATCGTATATTAAAGCATTTTTAGCAATGTAAGACTCAGCCTTTTTGAAATTGCAGGCTGATTAATTGATTTAGAAATTTATTGTGACAAGATATTTAGTAACACGCAGGCCACGTAACTAAGTTGCTAACTTTTCTTGGGCCTCTTTATCTACGAGTGCATAGGTTGGGTCATTGATCATTTTTGTCGCACCACAGTCATTTTCTGCACATGAGGGCTAATTAGACCAAGACCTACAATTTATTGCAGATTCCGAATGGCAGGCTTGTTTTTTATACTCATCAAGAAGTTTGTGCGCTAACCCCTCAATGGGGGACTCCCTGCGGTAGCAAATTTTTGCTGTGGTCAAGTCGCAGTTTTTTGTTGTACTCCTGTGTCAGGAAAGTTTTCTGACAAGAATGAACCGGCATCGAACTCGCGACACCTCTAAACCTCCTTTGGTACTTTAGGCGAGTATCTTATTGACCGGGCTACCGCGCCCCACAGGTTGGGTCTGAGATCCTTGCATATGTATTTCTCAACAATCTGCAGAAACTATTTCCTTGAGGTTCTCGCTAATTTCTTATTCAAACTCATCTGTAGCGCAACTTAAGGTGTAGTGGCTATTTTTTTGGGAACTGTTGAAAGATTTATCTGTATTTTGGACTGTAAAACCCAACCTGTGCAATCAAGCAACATTTCTTTTGATGTTATTTGATATGGTTATTTTAAAATTACTGTAAAGATGAGATATGAATGTTTATATTTTCATATTATAAGGTTTATTTCACATATATTAAAAAAAATTAATTTTATTGTTTTCATCATTGAGTTGCCACTTAAGTTTGATGTTGTGAACAATCCAGAGCTGTTAATTTGAAAGTCACTATAAAATAGTACAGCAATGGTTAATTACACTCATTTTATGTTCATAAAAGCTAAAATGATATAATCATTAATCAATCAAAATACGGTGGACTTTCACTTATGCAAGGGAAAAAGGAAAAAAGAAGACGTATTAGAGTGAATAGTATTATTTACCTATACCTTTCATCGGGAGTACAGAAAATCCTTTTATAACAGAGAGAAACGTATAAGTGAGAGATAACTGTATTTTATATAAAAGCTGTATAAATATTTTATATAAAATGTATTCAAAGATGGGTCGGTAAGACCCAACCCTCACGGAACATTTTTTCATGGGTCAAGTGATTTGGTAATAGGTCAAAAGCTACAGCTGAAAAAAATGTTTCATAATTTTCATTTTTTAATCCATTTTTATACAGCATAATTAAAGTTTTGAAACAAAAATCATGACCATCTTTTCAGTTGGGAATTATTTACGTTGGATTTTGATGCAATTTTGAACACGGACTGGTTGACATCCATATTGGAAGCTACAGTGGAAGTGTCCAGTGTTGAATAATCACTATTACTTTTAAAAGTAGACCAAGCAGTAGTAGTATGAAAATTAATTTAGTTCACTCGTAGATAGTCCTGCTCATACACTCGACTTGTTGTTCGTGGTAGCTCCCAGTGGATGACCAGCCTTACAAAATCAATTGAAGGTCAATGACCACGTGAGACGACTCTGAGACACATTTTGCCTTAGTACAATGTATGCTTTAAGACTGTTTTTCAAACTGTAGTTCACAAACCCTGGGGTCCGTGAGTACTGAGGTCTGCAGGATCATACCATTTCAATGGATGGCACATCATGTGTTGTGAAATTGTAATGTATTAAATTTCTTTATGATATGCAAATTATAAAAAAAATAATACATTTTGCATTTTATGGGCGGGTTGTGTTGAAATTCACCTTCTGACACTATGGAGGTCTGCAGAGTAATAATCTTTACTACAAGAGGTCTGCAGCATTAAAAAGGTTGGGGAAACACTGCTTTAAGAAATGGTTTCACTATTAATTTACTAGTATAGTTTTTTTAAACTTGCTCAAAAAATTCTATAGACCTTTCTCTGACTGTAAAAAAAATAAGAGGTAAAAAATGGGAGATTCCTTTATTTGTTTGATAAAATTTGCTTTCATAATCAAGATTTTCTTGTAACCAAGTCACTTCTCATTATAAAATATAATTCATTAATGAGAAACAAAGTGTGAGGCGTTAATGTAATTGTGTAATTTAATAAAAAACTTGACAGAATGAGTTTTTGTATATTGCATTTAAAGTGATCAAATTTCTAAGAAACTGAATTCACATATTGGTATTATGATTTTTTTCTTGGCCTACAATACATCAAATCAATAGACTTTCCAGATATTACGCTAAGGTGAACTTGGGAAAAAAGTTCTGTTGTCTTTACCAGGAATCGAATCCAGAACCTCATGAAAACATGGGCGGAGATACAGGGGGGGACATTGCACCCCCACCCCCCAGCATCAAAGGTGGAGTCGTCTGATCTAACGTATATCTGAATTGACATCATCACCGTGACCTCCCAGCAATAATGACTGTGCGCCCCCAGACTTTCAAGTCTATCTCTGTCGTCTATGTTTGAAAACCAAACCAGGCAAGCGCACACTGACCATTGTAGCACAGATGTGAGATCTTTTTCCCCTTTCCATCCTTAAAACACACATAGTAACATGACTGGCTGGTGCATGTTTTAAAAGGGGGAAAAGCCTGTCTCTGGGCATAATGGTCAGTGCACTTGCCCGATTCGTAAGAGGTCCTGGATTTGATTCCCGGTAGAGACAGTGGAACTTTTTCCCAAGTTCATTTCAGCCTCCAGAAAGTCTATTGATTTGATTAATTCATATTTTTCAAAGATAATGCCTTATTTTGTTTTTAAATATTATCTTGAGTATGTCACACTAAGTTTATATTAATGTATAAAATAATAGTTGGGCCCCCAGTCATTTTCAGATTATCGTCATATTAACCAAATTAACATGTCTGTGTCCATTTTCACAGTTTGTGCTGCCTAGCCAGAGAGCTATCATGGACAGAATGCCTGATGCTCAAGCACATGAAGCTCATATGATTATAGATAATCCGGGTGTCGGTAGTTCACAGAATTCAACACAACCTGAGTCATCTGGTCTTCAGCCCAAATCCAACTCCCCACCCAGAAGCGGCGAAGCTTATAAAAGGACTGTATCCAGATAATAGTTACTGAAAGAAATAATAGCCTTGTTAATTACGCAGAGCATATATTTTTTATTTTGTGTAATTGATGTTAATAATAATGACTTTTTGATTACTGTTTTTTAATAAATTGTTAACAAAATGCCAAATTCTTTTTTTATATCATATTTATATATAAATAAGATTTATATTCTATAATATCGAAGAGTTTGATGTATTTTAATATTGAAAATCTGGGAGGGGAGAAAAATATGTACATTGTCATTGTTCAAAATACATGATCAGTTTTAACTTGATGCATCGAGGTTAACGAAAATTGTCATTGTAGTAGTTTTGAATTTCTGTAAAATATCTCATTGAACCCAACATTAATTACATTGCTGGCGTTTTTTATCAAGGGCATGGAAAAATGTTTTGTTTTCAGTGAGGAAAAGAAACATATTGTACAAAAAGTTGATGCTGAATGAATTAGCACTAACATTTTTGCTTGTGTGGATTAAATTGTTTTTAGCTGTTTATTTTACTTATCTTTTAGAATCTGGGTTTGAAAAAAGGTTTACCTGATAATGATTGATTTAGAAGGCATTGTTTTTTTTTAATTTTTTTTCAGTACTGCAATTGATATGCATACAAATGTTTTTGTTTTTCTTTGTAGACTCGTTAACTTAGTTGTTTTATCAAAGACTGGTGTAAAGTAATTCTCCCGATTGATGTAAAATTGAAATTTCCTGGCGAATGTTTTATGTTTAATTGTCTTGAATCTTTTACATTGTTTGTTTCAAATGAATGAGAGAATATTTCTTTGAAAGTGCTCAAATTTATGCAAATACTTTTCTTTTTGTGGCAAGAAAAACCTCTCGTTTAACAATATCAGAAAGATTTATACTGCTTTTAAATAATGCTGCATGATGGCAAAAAAAAAAATTAAGCAAAATATGTCCTCAATGTTGTGTTGAGCATCTATGTAAATAAAGTTCTGTAAAAAGCAGTGTTCCAAATAGTACAAAAAATAACTTCCAACTAGAATCTTTGCATAAAAAACCACAATTTTTTGTTTTTGTCATTATAATTACATAGCTGTCACGTTTCAATCTTTTCTGGGTGGCTCCCAAATTTTTACTCCATCTCCCGGACTCACCAAAAAATTATATCTTCAGAATTTTAACATGATTGAAAAAAATCCCTACTTTTGAAAGAATAATTTATTCCACAAGAAACCTGAAAAAAGTCTTTTGCCTGTGTTTTTCTCTTGAAAATGACCAATACATGCATAAAATAAATTGTGCCAAAGCATGAAGAATTGTTTCATTTTGGCAAGAAAAACATAAAATTCATCTATCATCCAAGGCCTTTCTATGGTCAAATTGGCGAGATGGCCTGTGTCTCATATGACCATGTGTTCTGTTTAGTTTGTTTTTCCTGCTTTTTGCTGCTGATTTTTTGTTAACATTATTTTGATTTGAGTGTAACAATGACAGGCAATTTGCTCTACTGTTTGGTCATAATTGACAAGGGCTAGCATAATGTCAGATTTTTTTTTCCTTGGAAAAAAAATTCCTATGAATTTATTTTCATTAATTAAACATCTCTACATCTCTTTTATATTTGTCTGTGTACAGTTTATACATCTGCACGAAAATCCCTAATTCTCATTCTCTGAAGTTGACAGCTATGTAATTTAATTATCTAAATAACTAGACGAGTATTTTTCCAAACAGCCTAAAAATACTGGATTTAGTTTGAAATTAACTAAGTTTTCAGCAATGGTGTTGAGCACCAATTTCTGCACTTGGTTATGAATAAAGTTTATTCTGTAATACTTCTCTAAGAGATACTTTCGTGATTAAAAATTAAACCTGATGATATGCCATATCATCAGTATGCCTATTAATAATCCAAATATCCCCCCCTCTTAATGCTGGTTGATTCATAAAGAAATATGTAGTTCTCCGGTATTAATAAAACAGTGACAATTGAAGACAGACTACAACAATAAACTGGTAGATGTGCTCATAAAATTTGCATCCCACTGTTGAGGGAAATGAAAGGCAATATCATGACTAATCAGTAAAAATGGCAACTTCTGTAACAGGATAAGTTTTTTGCATTTTTGAATTGAGCAAAACTGAATCTGTAGCAGTTCTTCAGAATAGAATTTTCTATCCAATTGGAGGTGGGGGGATAAAGTTGTGTCTGCCTTCCTGCAACTGTGGCATCAACCAAAGACAACAAATCCAGAAAATAGATTCCTTTTTACTCTATTCAAGAGTACAAAATGTCAGTGCAGATAAATGGCAGTATCTGAACTGCCATTTTGACTGGCTGGTCAAGTGACACACACACTATCACGTACGTCACTATTCTCAGTAGCAGTATACAATCTTTATTAGTACATCTACTTAACAGTTCACATTATCTATATCACTTTGTCTTTAAGTGTAGCAGTTTGATTTGTCTTCAACTATACAGCATAGTTTCACAGCATCTAGGAACTGCATACTGTTTTATGAATCACCCTATATAATTCGAATGGTATGTATGTACTGCTTGATCTTTAGGTCCTGCAAGAGCAAAAATGTTCCGATATGTATAATTTTGACTTCCTTCTTTTAATCAGAGTTATTTCATGATTGCTGTTACACGTATTTTTGTAATCCTGTATTTTCTGTAGCTTTCTTGAAACAGTTTAACCATTAATTTCTGTAATCTGTTGCATATTAAGCGTCGAGAAAGTAATTGTCAATGTATATGTAAATATGTGATGTACCTGTAGACGTGTTTTTTTTCTTCTATTTTTAGGTGTGATTAGATATTTTTTTCTTTTCAAATTATAAGTGCCAGGGGTCATTGTTACTCGTATATAAATATATATCTCATTTAATGAGAATGGTTGTCTTCAAATCTTGATATGTGTGTAAATATAATTGAATATATGCGGGTCATAAATAATCAATGTTTTATATCATCTAGATTTTTTCTCCTTGTCCCTCTGGTGATAGTAGTAGTAATAGCAGCTTGATAATTCTTGTTTATTATTTATATTTTGTGTCGACTTTTTTTTTTCTCCCTCCATTATTTATTATGAGACTGACCATGACTTTTAACCAGAATGGAATTATGATTGCAAAGACTGAGATTCATTTATGCTTCGTAGCTGTTCAAGCTGAATGATTTGTAGTCCATGTAGGGTTGATTGAATGAAACCTGTTTGAATACATTAATGAACACCAACAAAAAAATATATACGTTGGTGAGGGGATAATTGAACAAAAAGTGATGTGTAGTTGAACTTGATCAACTTAAAGCTCAAGGAAGACAGCGAAAAAGGTCAAATTATCGTATTCATCAATATAGGATAACTATACTTTTACAAAAAAAATTAATTACAAAAATGAATTAAATGCTATTACTATGCCAATTTTCTTGTGCTTGTAGGGATGGGACAAACAGTGATTTGGTTGAATACCGATTTTCGTAAAATTCATCAAAATTATAATTAAAATTGGTGTTTTAAATTGAAAATGAAATTATATTGGTAACTTTAAATAATTGAATTTGAATTATGCAATTTATTATTTAAATAAATATTAAAACCTGTGATAATTTTTTAAAATTTTTATTGTCATGATACTGACAATCAAGTTTAACGATGATATACAGTCGAACTTGGTTAATTCAGTCCAAAGTCCGGGGAAAAAGTTTGATTTATCCAAAATTCAAATTATCCAATTAATTTATTCTGGGCCTGTACAAAGGCTACAAATTGTAACTTAACCATCAAATTTCGAAATAGAGATTTTTTTTTTTGGTAAGAAAGGAAAAATATGCAACAGAAATGGCAATAATTTTGATTGAAGAAAACTAAAATATTAATTTTACATGCTAATTCAATTTTTTTTATCAAGTTACACTGTGCAAGTATGTAAAAAAATATGTTCAAAAAATTGTTTTTCTTCAATGCAATTTTTATTTGCATACCTTATTTAAAATAAGCTTAGATTGATGCATATTTTTTTTTATCTCTGAGATTTAACAGCGTCATATATAATTTAGGCCCTATCTTCTCAGTTTGCTCTAGAAAATGTAGCACTTTTACAGTACGTTCAGCATTTTCTGTCACTTTTTCCTAATTCCTCTCCCACATACTTTTGTCACCCAAGTTGGCCAATACACTCAGTAATAATTCCAGTGATTCAATTTAGAGATTCAAGTATGTTTTAGTAATTCTTATATCACCTCAATGTGTGTGTTCCGAAAATTCACCTTCAACATTGTTCTAAGAATCATTGTGGTTCAAGTGAAGTACCAGATCTCATCCAGGTAGCATTGCAATCCTTGGCCTCTGTCCATGACCGTACCCATCCATTTTGTTCAATATTAAAGCCCAACATGCTTGTTAGTTTTGCTCGCTTATGCTGTGGCACAAGCTGATACAGGCTCTTTGAACACAATAAGGAAGGGTCAGGGATAGTCTACCACCTGACTTTTTTTTTCTCCTTTATGCCATTACCTTTTTTAAGTGAACTTCCCCATCAATTATAATTTAAGCCTAATAATTGAAAAGATGCATCTTCACAATGTGTTGCAATTCTCTATCACGAGTATCCTTTCTAATCGGTTTCTTTTACTGCCGAATTCGTGTGAAAGAAAGCAAATACTTTTTTTTTTCTTTTTACTATCATCGTGGCTTGCCCTTCAAGATAAAGTAGTTTTTGAAAAATGCTCCGAGACAATAGAGGTGAAATACATTTATTTTATACATTAAATGCAAGGATATTTCTATTCTTCGAGATAACTCTCTTCCACGAAAAACTTTGAGACTGTAATAGCATTTGCATCTATCATTGGCAAGTGCTAATGAACCGAGTTCTCAAGATCCGGTAAAACACCAGCTACTACTCAACAGTACATTCACCTCGTACACATTTCTCTAATGAATCTGCACATGGCGGAATGTGTGTGGCCCTAATGTATTTATATTGCTGAGTTATGCTTGTTTTGGGTTCGTGCTGTCATCAGTCTTCCATTTTCTGAAGTAAAGATGGAAGTGATTGAATTTTCTGTTACATCAGAATCGTGTAGGTCTGACTGCTCTCTGCGAAGACATTTTTTCGAACAGGAGATCAGCTCGTATTTACGCCTTAAAGCCACAGATAACCAACCACCACTGTTCTAACAGAGTTCAAACCTGGATCCTCAGGACAAAAGTCCAACACGATGCCTGCACCAGCGGGAATACAAAAGTCTGTGAGAGAGAGAGAGAGACTCGTATCAAGAGCATTTCTTCTCACAAAGAAGCAATAGTATAGAAGTCGTGCCGAAAAAAGTTACATGAAAATGTTCATTGCTATGCCATGAAATCACACCATACAAAACCAAACACGCAGCTTGCCAAATAAGTCGCATTGTAGCAAACCAATCTAAAATATCTTATAGATGGTAGGACCTTCTCCAAGTAGTGGATTCTTTTAATGAACATAAGAGCATTCCAACTATATATTGTTTTGTTTGATTCTCCCCTCCTTTTCCCCTGATTAATCCGCTCAAATGGTTTTTATTTTGTCGATCTTCATAGATTCCTTTAAACGTTGAGTTTCCCCCATAGGAAAGTTTTAGCTTGTTTGTTCCATTTGATAAAACAGATGAATGCATTTAATGTTGATTCAAACAACGCAATACCACACAGTGCCTTTCTAAGTTCCGTAATGTTACGGGTGTTTAACTGATACTGTAATGTGAATGTAGTTAACTGCAATAATGACTGGTGTGTTTTGAAGCAAAATTTTTTTTTCTTCAGAGCAAAATATAGAATTGGTTTGCTGTATTCAACAATGTATCATAAAATCTTGCTCAGCCGTGCAAAGCTTTTGTATTCTGTATCGTTCGTGGCAGAAGAAATTTGGAAGCATGCAATTGCACACACACCACATGTTCTCTTTGTGATGAGATCGGATCTCTTCCTGGAATTTTTTCTTGAGCTTTCTTGAAATGGTGTTTGTTATCCATGATATTCGCTAAGCAGGAAAAGAGAAATATGCTATTCGGCTTTTGTTTTTGTGGATATTTCAAATGTAATACTGTGCTCCAGTTATTCACATTTATTGGGTGCAGTGTCTGTTTGAAGATGTAATCGATAAGGAATGAAAATGTTCTCACATTAAGTTATTAAATGTTGTTGCAGTTTCCATATATTGTAATGAAATAATATAGATTAGAGATTGTAATAATTACATAAAATGTGTACTATTTTTTCATAATGTTTTTCTTTTTGTGTGTCAATTTTTATTTCAACCCATCATTCACAGGCCAAATGTGACCTCAAACTTAATTTTGTAAGAATGAACTAAGCGTCACATTTCCAGATCATTTAAGTGACTCGTAAAATTCTTTCAGATCACACAAGTTCCCAAATAAGTTACTTGCAGTAGACTTACAGATCACTTGAGTGACCCATGGCACAGTTTCAGATCGCTAGAGCGGCTTGCGACACATTTGCATTCAGCTATTTTTTCCTAAAACTTAAGTTTTACACTTAATGTAATTATTGTTGTTTGGAGTCTTCTATTCTGGGAATTCCAACGACAATTGGTCAAAGCATGTAAAAAAACACATTCCAGAAACGTGAAAAAGGCAAAATTTTCTATAGCGCGGGAGGCTACTTGAAATATAAAAAAAAAAAAAAAAAAAAACGACATCTGTTAACCCTATCCCAATCTAATTAGCGCTCGTGTGCAAAAAAAAATTGTGATTATCAAATAGGTATTGCTTTGTGACCTTTTCCTGGAGCAAGGCAAGGTTTTGTTGGCCAAGAAGCTTGCTTTTTTTGCTAGAGGAGACTTTCCATAGGAATCAGCACTGAGATTACATCTTTATTTCGGAATGGAAGAGGTAACCCTTCCCACTTTGGTACATAGCATTAGCTATTTGTGAGCAAACTGGTATTTTCAAAATGGGTGGGTTTTTTTTTTTTGAGAGCTGTTTTTTAGACTGTCTTTTTCATATTATTAAAATGGCAAACTGGGCCATGGTTAGAATGGCATCTGTCCTGCTTGTAGGCATATTCTGGGAATTTCGATGGTGGTTGGTCAAAACGTGGGGTAAAAAGCACACAAACTGCTATGTCGAACAGATATATGTTTCAGAGTGGAAAAAAAAGAATTCCAGAAACCTGAAAAGGACAAAAAGGTGAATTTTTGAAACGTCTCAAATGAAATGACATCAAAAGGCTAGAAATGTCCTCCTTAAAGACATCTAGTAAACCTAAAATAAAGGCAGTCAAAAATTGTTCGTACAGTGGATATCTCTGTAACCATTGGCTTTAGAAAGAGATACTTTCAATTACAAAAAGTTTTTAAATGTTGTGCAATTACTTCAAATTTTGTTTGAAAGGTTGTATGCACAAAAAAATTAAGAAATGAACTTTTTTTTTATACAGTTGCGATATGCGCTAAAACTTTTAATTATTGAAATTTAGATTTTGTTCTGAAAAGTCATTGGCAAAAACCTCGTATTTTTGAGTGCAATATTTATCGAGATATTAAATATAAAAAATCATTATGCTTTGGCAAGTTTTCAGTGGTTCAAAAATTACCATATTTTATAGGGACTACAAATAGAATTACCCTTTTTTTTTTATTCACAATAAATAAAAAATTAAATTTTTTGACAATTACAGAAATTTACAACTTTAAATCTAATGTTTTGCAATTTGCTAACCACACCCACCCTCAAATTCATTGGTGACAAATGCTGAAAACTTCAGAGTCAAATATAGCTGTTAATATCGCATTTTGTTGGGGGCAGAGCGTGCCGATTAAGCTGAAGAAAGAACAACGATCAGAAGTTCATTTTGAACTTTTATTTCATAAAAAAAGTTGCAAAAAAACAAGATCATTTACTTTCATCAAAAATACGGCCAGCAATCAAAAGGGAGAGAGAAATCGAATCCCAACATACATACATACATGTGGAAAAAAAACAGACATCTCACCTATAGAGAAAAAACCAGTCCATGTATCCGTGCTCCCGTGAGAAAGAGTATGCCGCTGCCGATTTGCATACAGTGTTGGAACAACCGGTTCCCGCACATGCATGGAGAGAAAAAAAGGAAAACAATCTAACACATTTAAAAAGACACTTTTTATAAATGCCTTCTCAGTCACATTTCCCTAATTGGATAGAGATTATAATTTCATGACATTTGAAAACTTTTTGTAATTGAGAGTATGTTCCTATAGTCAGCGATTGCAGAGATATCCACTCCACGAAAAATTTTCAGATAATTTTGTCAGCACGTATGTTCCTATATAGATTTTAAATAGAATTGAATTTTAATGTAATCCTACTCTGCTAAGTTTAACTTTCTATCGCAGAACCAGCAGCAAATGTCGCATCAACTAAAAATTTTAATTTTATAATGCAAGGTCAGCAGTGGAGCTTGTCACAAAAAAATTTAAGACATGAAAAATATTTGAACAGTAATATTTGCACACAATTCATGTACCATTACGTAATTGAAGGAGGAAAAAACAGTAAAACCTCTTTTGTAGATGCTGGTGGGACAAGATTTGTCCATGAGGTACAGGTAAACATAAATAACAGGTTTAAAATGCATACTTTTATTATACATGGGAAAATTATTTGGCCATAAAAAAAAAGGGGGGAAATAAACCATTAAGAGAAGTTTTACTGTAGTATTAAGTTGCTGATGAAGACTTAGTCAATCTGAGATGAATAATTGGTTTACTAGCACCACCAAATAAAATTTCTATTTAGCTCAGTGTTATTATTGGCAAAAGCTAAAGGAAGATAATAAAAGCTAACATTGTTGACAGCTACAACTAATTAATTACTTGGGCCCACAGTTATACATGGAAATTTTTTGCAAAACTTGGACTTCATTTGCAAATTATATAAATCACATACAGTAACACCTCTCTTTTACGAACACCAAGGCAAAAAAAATGTGCCCGTGAAAGTGGGATGATCGTTAATCACGGGTTTAAAGTGTACTTTAACATTGAGGTCAAATTCTTTGACCTCAGAAAAATTAGTGAACAAATACATGCTAAACGGTTCATGAGTATTGAACGTCGATGAGAGTAACTACACCTTAGTCCAAAAGAAATCCCAGAGGATAATGGGCATAAATGGAAAGCACCAGATTGTCTCAGCTATCAGTGGAGCGTGGGGTGTGAATACCACAATGGTGGTCTATTACGTCCAGGAAACTTTTGTGGAATCGCGTTTCAAACTGTTTCACCACTACCTCAGGCTCTCCTTTGAAGTCACAAAAAGCAACAAGTTGCTATTGGGCTAACAAGCATTCCACACAAAGAACAGCTGCAGCAAAACAAATACAAAAGAAGTAAATGTAAGAAGCTGATTTTTCTAAAAACAACAGGAACAAATGTAAGGAAAAAATAAAAAGGCAATCATTGATCATGTGATTGTTCTTCTAGTTCAGAAGAGTTTGAAATTAATGATTCGTCTTCAGGAGATGACGATTGTTTTGAAATGAAATACTTCATATGAGCAAATTAAAAGTAAATGATCATATTCTAGTTGGCTTAAAAGATAGAAAAATGAAAAAATTTTTATGTTGGACGAGTCATCAAAGGTAAGAGTTTGGGAGGCAATATAGAATTGTCCTATACAAAGAAATCAAATAAAGTGATGAAATCATTCATTTTACCTGCTGTGCCTGGCATTTTAGCAGTACAAGATGATAGCATAAAGATAAAATTGACAAACCACCGAAAGCAAGGGCAGACAAAGTGACGACAATCTTATATGTCTTTCAGGGTTTAAACTAGATAAAAAATTCTTTTCGCAAAAATAAAACCGGGGAAAGCTTTAGCAAAATGCTACAATGCTAATGATTGATGGTTGGATGTCTACTCGTTTCGTACATCCTGTAAGCATTTTTGTGAAAGTGGCTACTACTACTATTTTCACATTCTAATATTTTCTTTCCAATTTTGCGAAAAATGCAACCATAGCTTAAACTCAGATGTCTTTTTTTATTTCTCCTGTTTAATTTCCCAAAATGTTTCTCTTCTTCAACATTTGTTCTCATAAATGTTTAATAATTTTAATTGCATTTTTTGTGATAATAAAACTTTAAGAAAAATATAACTGGACTTCATTTTTTCATAATTTTTTTTTTTTTTACTTCACAAATATTTTATTCCCCTTAAATATTTTTTCGTTATTCATGACCTTTGTGAAAATAATGTATTTTTGTCACAGCAAAGTTAAGATATTGATTTGACACTAGGGGTTCAAATTAAGAAACTAGGGGTTCAAATTAAGAAACTAGGGGTCCAAATTAGGAAACTTATTTCCTAAATTGGACTAATTTCACTCTTTGTTTTCATGATACTATTCAAATATGACATGAAATATAAAGTTTTAATAACCATATTTTTAAACATAAATATACTACGTAAGATTTTATTCACTTTGGTGATTTTTTTGACGAATAGTATGACAGTAATTTATTAGAAAATGTGCGAATTGGTCCAATTTAGGCTACTTTCCCTACATAACACAGTATTAAAGAGTCAACTAACTAATATTTCAAAAATCACTAACTTAATAATACTAAATCACTAATACTAATCACTTTCAAAATTACAAACTCAAATTTTTTAAACAAAACACATGAATGACTCCGAGTGTGGCAAAAAAATAAAAAATTACCTATAGGGCTTTATTGGAAGTTTCAAAGCCCGCATACCGAGGAAACCGTAATATCCAAGTGGTCGTCTGATAGTGTTGCCAGATCCTAAAATATTTCTGAGCAGTATTATGACCATACGTCCCGTATTTACCGGGACAGTTCTGGTGTTTCCTGTTTTGATGGCTGGTTCCGACTTTTTGCAAAAATGTCCCGGTTTTACCACGTATCCCGGCTTTTCAACGAAACCAAATGACTGTTATTCTTCAAATCAACAATTAACATTATCTTCCTAACTCAGAAATTACATTACGACTACAAATAAAAATGTTTATTTCACATATTTATCTTTTTTTTTATCCACTGTAATTTGAAGTGACGCTTCATTTTCTTCCATTGATAACTTTCCTGCGATTTTAGCACGAGTTGGAACTTTGCTTACTTTTGGCGATAAAGCCGGGTTTTCCTAGCAGCAGGTTTCTACACCGCGCGCAGCGTGAAAACGCTGATTGGTGGAAAAAACCAGAATTTCAGGTTTTTAACCAATGAGCGTTTTTACGCTGCACACGGCGAAAAAGCTGTACTCCTAGGAAAACCCGGCGTAATTGCCAATGTCCGTATTTCGAAGCCCAATTTCATGGGTTTTTTCCCTTGAGCAAATATGGTCAGCGTACCCACCATCCTTCCATAATCCACACAAGGTAAAATTGATTATTTTAATTTCACCATATAAGCGGCACTTCCTGCTTTCTGCAATTTAAATTGCGATCAAATAACTTTTGAAACTTTACCGTATAACCCCAGTAGCACTAAGATATCGTCAAAATATAAATATCGTGCCGATATCGGTTCGACGTCAAAACGTCGCATGAATATCTAACGTCGGAAAGAGGCCGAATATTTTTACGCGTCCGATACCGAATCAAATATTAAAAATTTATGCACTCAATAAGTTCCGAGATATATTTTTTCCGCCTGTAAAATAGTTTTACTCTCATTTTTACGGCATTTCAGAGCTTTGAAAGAGATAATGAACCAAATAAATGATAATCAATCTCTTTTGAAATAATCCAAATTTCTGCGAATTTCTATATCGAACTACATTGACAAAAGTATGCCATTCCTACGTCGAAGGGTATCGGTAACGACATCGAACGGTATCAAATCTTTACGTCGTTCAATAACGGTGTGCTCTACTGGGAAAGTAATAAATAAAATAATAATTAAATAATAATATTACTAAACTAAATGAATCTTCTCCGTATGAGCCATACTTTCCACTTTGTGTCGGGATTTCTATTTATCGCAGCGAGGGGCGTCGATCTATCATAGTTTTCCAACCTTTTTCGTTCCATCGCCCCCTTTTTCAGAAATTTTTTTTCTCCCATCGGCCCCCAACGCAATCTAACCCATAGGATCCTATGTTATACCCGTAGCTTCTACCGCCCCCTGGAACTTTCCATCTCCCCCAAGGGGGGCGTTAATGCCCACGTCGGGAATCACTAATCTAGATAATAATTGAGTTCACATTTGAGAATTTGAAATTTTAATCTTCACCGTACAAGCCGCACTTTCCGCTTTCTGTCGAGATTTTCATTTCTCGCAGCGAGTGGTGTTGGAGCGCCGATGAAGATGAGAAAAATTGTGATCAAATAAATATTGAAATTTTAATTTTCACAATATGAGCCGCACTTCTCACTTTTTTTTTCGTCGAGATTTTCATTTCTCGTAGTGAGGGGTCAAGATAATGAATATCACCGATCAAGATAATAAATTGCGATCACATGAATTTCGAGTTTCGTACTGCACGCTTATTGCCGGGATTTCCGTTTCTCGCAGGCACAATCTTTCTATTAGGCACAAACATTTCGTTTCCTTGTAATTTCCTCTGAGAATTTTTCGAAATTATTTCTCTCTGAAATTTCAAATGCTTTACATGCCAAATAATGTTACACGAAGTTAAACCATACCTTGAAAAAGCTCTCACTTTAAAATGTTTATGATTTTTTCAAATGCCAATTGAAGGTAGATTTAATCTCTCCATATATAGAAAATTGTATGTCCTGATTGACTGAAGGCGGTATTCACTGACATGGTTTAAAATATAGTCACAATTTTTGATAAGAGATCGACACAGATTGGTTAAATTCAGGTTTTTAACTAATCTATGTTCATCTCTTATCCAAAAAATGTGACTACAGTTTAAACCATGTCGGTGAATACGGCCCTGATTCATCATTGCCGAGCCAAAATCACTGAAGTTGGAAACATAAAAAATTCTGTCTCAGTAATTATATTTTATATTCTAGAGCAGCGTTTCACAACCTTTTGAAGTTCGCGGCACCCTTGGGAATAATATTAAAAACTTGGGACACCCTTCCTTGAATACACAGATAACAGTTTACAACAAAAATCACAGTAAAAAATACATCAATAGAGTTTGGTTCGATTATTCATAAATGTGAAATTTGATCGATGTTTAAGAGCTTAGATTTTGCTATCAGATCTTACAATTGGGAACGAAACACGCATATCGTCCTCACGGTCTTGCAGTCTATTTCTTGCTTCGTATTTTGTAGTCGCCATAGCAGAGAAGGCTTGCTCGCATAGATATGATGTTGAAAAGGACAAAAGTGCGTTAATTACTTTCTTTGTTAGATTAGGATACTCCTCGCTCAGTTCAAGCCAAATATGTGAACTTACCTTTGAATGTGGAAAATCGGCAAAAAGATAAATAAATTCATCTCGTTCTCAAGCAGTGAAATCTATTTCCTCCGCACTGTCAGCGGCATCAAATGGTGAGACAACCCAGTCGAGATTCTCAGTGGAAAAAGATGGAAAGTACATATCTATTGCATTTCGCAATGTGTGTTTGCAAGTGTTGACAAATGAGGTCTTCCACCTTATACGAGGGTGATGTTACTCTCCGCTATTACTACGAATTTTCAGCATCTGATGATGCAAAAATAAAAATCCAAGACAGAAAATTCAACTGTCTTTGCAGAGAATAGAACTCCTGTCCTCTCATTTGTCGGGTGAGCGCCCTAGACCACTGAAATACAAAGCCAACGAATTCACTTTCCTTAGAGCTCGTGTGCGGGCTAAACCTACCAAAATTACTTCGATTAACGCTGATTTCAGTGATGTATTGCAAACAAAAGGCTAAATTTCTCCTAAACTAGATCACCGATATGGTTTATTGTCAACTCTTTCGAAAACCTGATGCAATGGAAAAGTTTTTGGTATGTTTGGCCGATTGCAGCTGGAAGGGTGTTTACGTAAACTGGCGATGAAAAATTTAGGCGACAATTCAATTTTGAACTTTGCCAATCTTTCAGCTCTTGTAGCTCACCATTGAATCTTGGTAGTCTCTCAGACTTGAAGCATTTTTTCCTCCATAATCGATTACCCACCAATACTCGATAACGGTTCGAGGAAGAACAGTGTTGGCACGATGTTTCATGTTTCACTTGGGCTCGTGTCGTCTATCACTCCCTTTCGTTTGACAGAACATGTCACGTTCACCCTGTATATATTAATAAAAAATATATAATGTTCCGGATAATTTCTCTCAGAAGCACTCGAGATGGCAAAGCATGAAGCAATTCGAAGGACAACACAGATTTATTTCACAGAACAGCTATGTAAAAGTATTTACCAGCAGTGATTTTGACGAAACACGCTAAAAACAGGAAGCGACTTACATACGAGAGATGTCGCTCCAAGAAACTTCTCTTCCGGTGCTGAAGAGAAATGGTACCACTTTATAAGTAATACAAACCTTCCAAAATAATTTCGACGATTCTTGCGGGATCTTTACACTTGGAGCTATGACATCGCCAAATTATCGGAGCTGTCACCAGACTTGCCGAGTTTGTTTAATTTAGCGAGATTCACAGAGAAATGTGAATATGGTTATTTACAGCCGAAAAATGGCACTATATAATGGCCATTCACATAATTTTTCTAACAATAAAAATGGTTTTCTGTGGTTGACTACTTCGAGGAACGAATGTGAACCGCGCGATGTCTGGTATAAGACTACACAATACTAGATACGTACTCGGACTGTTAGATACACACTCTCATACTTCCATCACAACTAAATTAATAGTAAATTGCCCATGGTGATAGACTGGAGTTTTGCTCGGCTTGAAAGAAAGAAATCTGTTTGATCTACAATACATTTCATTGCATTTCAAACCGACAGTCTAAAACTCCGGTCTATCACCATGAGCAATTTGCGACCGAGTAAGTTGTGCCGGAAGTATAGTGTGTGTGTACCTAAGAGTCCGAGTGCGTATATGAAAGTCGCTTGAAAGGTGTTAATGCAGCTTGCGTATATAGTGTTGTTCTAATTTTTCAGTGCTGCCACCGGTATTTCAGAAGTGAAGTGAGCGAATGTAATGATTGAATATTTGTACCATTGTAGGCCTGTTTCTCTCTGTGGCGAGACTTTTTTGATAGGGAGACCGACTGACCTACAATACGAGAATAATTTTTAAAAAAAAAACCTTAAATTGTGAGGATCCCATATTTCAATAATGTTCCATCAATTGTTGCCCAATAATGAAAATTGCATGATGTGATCAATAGCATTATTTCGCAGTAACAAAGGATAATTCCAAGAGACAACAATGGACACCGTAGCTAATTTCTAATTGGTCGAATTGCAGTAAACAATGCAGAAAAATTTTGTTTATAAATTCAACACACGATCTAAAAACATCATTCTCCGAAGCATTTCGACAAATAAGGGTGGTTAGCGTAAGGGTGGGTCGCTTCGGATGTCGAGATTCCATGGTTTCTCGTTTCTGAAGCTTGTATGATTCAATGGTATGGTGGATACGGGGGTCGGTTGAGTAATGCCAGGGGCTGTCTCAATTCTACTCGTAGGATAGAGGCGACCTTGTTCAATACCTTCAAAAGCAGAAGCTTGCTCTAGAAGGTGTTGCACTGGTTACACTCCCTTGTATTGTACAAGGCACTTGGGTGGACGGAAATAGAGGGATTGTAGGTGTCACTGTTTTTTGCAGATGTTTGACTGGACGGAAGTATTAGTGGTGGCGGGAGACTGGAAAAATTCTTTTTCTCATCCTACTTTCGGACGGTCAGTTTGCTTCGAAATGGACCAAACAGTTTGCATCACAGATAATTTCCGGGTGTGGGGATAAGGAAGCGGTAGAGGAGAGTAGAGCTCCTTGGGAGTTAGCTGTGATTATAGACACTTGGTATGGAGGTTAGGTACATATAACAGTGCCAGACGATGCAGGCGAGGTGGAATGGTGGTATGGCTTGGAATAAAACTCAGTTTCAAGGCGCCGCGTCCATATTGAAATCACTAAAGTGTTTAGGAAAAAATAATCTACGCATATATATAATATCGAAGAAATTTAAGCGATGAGAGCATTCAAACCCATTCACTTCGATCGACACCACGCGGGTATCGCGAGAGGCCCCGGGGCCGTACCCGGGTGAGCCCCATGCCTTAAGACGGCACTGGGTAGTGATCTCCGAATGAACTAGGGGAAGGGAGGTTGCGAGATATTTTCCAAAAGGACATTTTTTTATTTTTTATTTTTTGCAACGTCAGTTTTTATACGTCAAAACTGAAAAAAAAATGCTTCAGCTCATCTGAGATACGCACCATACATGTATCATATAATGTAATTTCTGTGGGCAGATGGCAACATGTGATAAGTCACTTTTCCCAAAAAATTGAGTTGTTCGCATTCCGGAGCATTCTCTTGTCAAAATTGTGGAAGGTGGCAAAATTTCGTCTTTCTCTTTCGGTACATGAGGAAACAACGGATGTCAGTTGTAATAAGTCAAAAAGCCACAGTATCGCATTTTGGCAAAATATTGTTTACAAATTTGCCATCGTGAAATTTCGAGAAAGTGACTTGTAACAATTTTCCATCTGAACACAGGTTTTATCAATGTAAGGTTTGTGCAATTCATTCGGGATCCCGATTTACCTTATTTTTATAGGGCCGCCTGAAGAACATCCGGCGTCCTGTTATGCTAATGCGTTAAGACAGCACTGAAGTGAACTAGAATCTTTTATTCCTTGCAGAAATCGAGAATTGAAATTATTTACCCCACCTTATAAAATCTGATTAGGGTGAAAAAAATTGTCTCTATAAATATAAATATTTATCTCACATATTTGTAATGTTAAAAACCTTTTTTTTACCCCTTTGAATTCATTTGAACCAGTGTTTCTCAAACTTTTTTTAGTCCATGGCCCCCTTTGGACCATATTTTCTTCTCTTTCTCCCTCCCAGGTCTGATCCAGAGTCCCCTACCCTCATCCAAGAGCAAGAACCTTTCTACTTATTGAAATGAATTGAGTCAAACGAAAAATTTATAATTAAATTTTAAATTTCATTATAAGGGATCCAGGGGGGAAGGTGTGTGTGATCATCACTCCCAACAGTCACTTATGTGGGTGAATATAGGTGTGAGTAAAATGCGGAACACCAGCCAATGAACCTTGGAAGGGATGATAAATGGCCTCTCACGACACATAACCCTGAGCCAGCGTCAGGGTGATGGGCTAGGGTTTTGTGAGCTTGTGCTTTCTTTTTTTTAAGGGGGGAGGGGATTCATAGCCACATCTAAACATCATGGGTCTCAGGCAAAGTGATATTCTGGCGCCCCCATAATAAGCTGGAAGTAACAGCACGCATATATATATACATACTTACATTCGAAATTCATAGTACCAGATCTTCTCATGTAACCACCCCCCCCCCCCCCCCATGGGCATGACGTCCTCGACCAGGCGGCCGTAGCATACTTTCTCGGGCCACTTGAAAAGGTTATTATATTCCGCTCAGAGTTTTGGGGTAATGCCTCGGTTAGCCCAGGCAAGTCACGGGCCTGCCCTGGACCGTGCCTGAATGTGCCTTTGGGTTAAGATGGTCCTGGATTCTGAAGGTAGTCACATTTTTTTCATGCTATATTCAACTTCAAAGTTTTATCTCTTTTTTCACAGCTCTCTGTGGCCCCTTCACCAGTTGTCGTGGCTCCCCTTCCATCTGATTTTTACCCATGGGCCCCCACAAGGGTGGGGCTGACAGGGCTAAAGCCGTGGAGCCCAGGACGATTCTCCTCATTTATGTTTTTTCACGCTTCAAATTCACTGCAGACGAACCCGTGGAAAGTCTGGTCTGTGCCCTGCTTCAGGATATGGGGGATTCAAGGGCACCCCTTCCCAGTACACCCGACCACGAGAGGGAGTATGAGGCTCCAGGTTGAGATACACAGATTTGAAACTACTACTAAACCACACATGCACCTCGTCCACATTTCTCTCTAGCATTTGTAACGAACTGCATGTTGGAATGTGCGTGTACGCGTTGTGAACCTAAAGTGTTTTTTGTTGCTGTTTAATGATTGCGATGTTTAATGTTGTCATCTGCCATCAATTTTTCTAACTGTGACTGAAGTGCTAAGATTGAATAACTGTACCGTTGTAGGCCTGTTGCTTTAATGCAGTCAAATCTCGTTTTATAACGAACACTTTTTCTCCAGAATTTACATAGGCACAAAGCAAAAACCTGAAATTCCTTTGTAACGAAATTTCATTATAAAAAAGTGATTTATCCAGTCTCTTGAAGCTCGTTATAACGGGATTCAACTGTAATTATTGACGGGGAGATCGGCTCTATTTGAATCTATTGCGATTTACAGTAGTGCTTCACTTCTCACCCATTGGTGATAATTATCTCTCAATTTTAGCTATAATCAGCAACTTTCCTCTGGCATAGTTTTTTGGTGACAATTGGCGGTATCTCCTGATTTTCCCGTATTTGTTTTTCTCGAGAAAGTACATATAAACTTATGGAAGGATATAATCTGATTTAGTCCGTATGAAATATGATCAGTCATTTCAACACCGATTTCCGATAGAGGAAGGAGGGAAAAAAAACTGCTTTAAGAAAACGGAAACGTATCGAATGAAACCATGGCGTCCAATCGAATGTGTCCTTATCGGATACAACGAGCGAATCGCGGGTCGTGTTTTATGCTCGCGTCTCGAAGTCGGTAGATAGTCGAGCGATGGGGAGTGATTTCCGGTTCGTTAGCAGATATTTAACTTACAGCTCGTTGGCAGCAGCACGAGCAACAGCGAGTAGAGAGAGTGAGTGAGAGAGAGGGAGCTTTTTCTTCTCTCATCGTATTGTAATCGCTATCGAAAATGTTACGTTAGAAATTGGCTTTTGTTGTTTTTTTTATGATTATTATTTAGAGGAGAGTTTTTTTTCCTCGTAATTTCGAACTGCAGCTGTTTTTTACTCGTAATTATTTTGAATTTTTTTTTCCGATCGCTGCCATCATTTTGCTCGGGGAAAAAAAAGGTAATTCTCCAATACAAAATTGTATTTTTTTTCCTTTTGTATATTTCAAGCATTAACATACTTCGATATCGTTTCTCATTGGTAAAAAAAAGGAATGAGGGGGAAAGAGACGGGGAGAGAAAAAGCACGCTATATATTATAATATTCAAGTAATAATAGTGAATTGTAATTATGATTATTATTTCAATTGATTTATTATAATATAATTATCCGGAGATGATTATTATGTTTTTTTTTTCGAATTATCGGAGACTGGAATGCGACTTCGGTCGTAAAAGAAAGGAAGCTTCAGGTTGATGAAAATAGAGGGGGCTCGTGAATTTCGATAACGGCGAGTGTTGGATTTAAAGCGTTATTGTTAAATTATTTGATTAGTTGCGATAAATTGCAATTTCTCATCCAATTTCCATATGCTTAGCCGATCCGATCATGATTTGTTTTCGTTAGTTACTTCCCCCTTTGTGTGTTAAAATGTCATAATTGTAGTATGCACGTGAATAAATTGGCCGTATGAAAGAAGAGTTTTCTAGAGGACCCGTGGCCCCCCACCTCAAAATTAGGGTGGGGCTTGAGAGGGCCTCTCTTGTCCGAAGCCCCGGGATTGATCTCGGTTAGAGCCGTCTTTGTTTTTTTTTCTTTCCTGCATTACATATAGAGGCCTCCCCTGCCACTAAGGATCCAGCCCCTGGGCTCTTAGCTTAAGGATATGTGTGGGGGGGGGGGGAGGGACATAGGCCATACTATGAGGAATCCTTGTTAGAACATGTTTTATCTGCATTATGTATTGTTATGGAAGCCCCCCCCCCTCAAGGGTGGGGCTGACAGGGCTCTAGCCTGGGGCCTTAGAGGAATTTTGCAATTTTTTTTGTTTTTCCTCCAATATATATGTGCTCAGTAAATTGTTATAGAAATACATTAACATTTACTCTAGAAACCTTTGTGAAAAGACTAACATGGGGGCCCATTATATGATGCAGGGCCTCCATGAGCCCCTCCCATATTAATGATTCATTTCTTGTGACCCTCCTCCCAGTTTGAGTGAATGGGGGGTGGGGAAGACAAGACGCGAGATAACTATATTGCAGGACTGAATTTTCCTGTCCCGAAGAACTGTCCAAAATCTTGAGGCTTTGGTGACATTTTTTCCTTAGTGGACACTGACATTAAGTCAGAGTTTTGTGTTGTCTAGGGTTGAAGCTACGGTTGTATTTTTTGTAAAATGAAAAAATTATATAATGCGGAAGAAGTAGTAACCTTTTTCGCAAAAATGCATGCAAGAGGTATGAAACGAGTAGACATTGATCATTAGTATTGTAGCATTTTTTTAGCTTTTTTTTGCTAAAGGAATTTTTTATCCAGCTTAAACCAACGTTCCAATTAAATCACACATAAAATATTTTAAGCGCTAATTCTGTTTTCTTCTAGTCGCCAGTCAAGCTCTGCTATGACGCTTACACTGGTGTTTATCTTGAACGTGTATTATGTCAAATTTTTTTTGGCGATTTCCTTTCTTTCTAGCCTGTTGGCATTTTTCATCTTGGTCTGCAATGGTTGGCCATTTTCTGCTGTGTGAATTTTTTCCCTCTGTCAGCTTTTATTATTTCCTTAGGTTTCTAGATTGATATTTCTTTTTTTTACTGTGAGGTCACCCTCAGAGACAGCTAGTAAATGAAAGGTTTTTGTATAGAGTCCATCGTTTGAATTAATCTAATCCGTTAGCACATTTTGAGCTTTTTTTGTATGTGATATATTGTACATACCGTTTGATATTGCAATATACCATATGCTGTATTGTACATTCCGCCCAGTATGTTAAGTAATTTGAGTTTTTCTTTTGTTGGAATATCTCGTTTTGAATTTTTCTCTCAGCTTGTACGTTTCGTATTTTTATTTTGATTAATTTTTTTCATCAATTTTTGGTGTTTAACAAAGATGGAAGAGCTTAGGCAATTTCGCCCATTGTTTTGACACCAATAGTATAACGCAAGTTTTGGATCATGCAGATATGAAGTATCCATCTATGAACATTTCCCAGAAGTTTTGCATGTTGGGAAGGGATGGTAACTGTTACCACATTCTGTTGAATACTATTATTACCGAACCACACATTCCACTACACAAGGGTGTAGTGATGGGAGGACTTGGGGGTCTGGTCCCCCCCAAAATGTTAGGAAAAAAGGGGAAAAGATGGCCAAATCTATTCTATCACTTTGGTCCCCCCCCCCCCGAATGAAATTTCTGGCTACACTCCTGCCATGACGGAACTTGTAACGAGTTGGTATGTGTTTGAATGTACTGTGTATGCTATAAACCTAATGTGGAGTTTGCTTCTGTGTAATGGTTGTTTTGTAGTGCTGCTATCAATTTTTCTAAATATGAGTAAAGTGTAATGATTAAATGTTTGTACCATTGCAGGCCTGTTGCTCTCTGCGGCTAGACTTTTTAACAGGGAGATCGTCTCGCATTCGTGTCTCAAAGTTGGGAACCGCAGAAAACCAACTTCAGCGACCACCATTGCGGCAGTGATAGAATTCGAACCCGGGTTCTCGCGATGCGAGTCCATCACTATGACCACTTCACCACCACCACAACAGCTTTGTTGAATACTAGAACTTTTAAGTGGGATCCCCCAGAGCAGAATATGCTGAAATCTGCAATGTATGTCACAGAATGATCTGGAAGAATTGATGCAGAAAACACTATTACGTTGATTTTTACTGCTGAATATTTCCGGTCAGGCGATGGCTCATTGTAGAATTCTGCAGATTCTGATTTGGGGAGTGGGGACATTAAAAGGTACCTGCAAACGATATCGGCTATGTATAAGTAAGTGAGGAGACTGCTCCTGTCCATGGTATTCTTTTAAAGGGAAAAAGAAGCTAGGTCATCTATGTAAATATATTGTGGGTTTAGAGATGCAAGGATGTAAAAATTGGAGAATAATCGATGTATTCATTTTTCTTTTAAATAATTTAAACTTTTTTACTAATTTTGTTTATATTATAAAATATAAATCAGTTTTCATTGCCTGAAACATTTACAACAAAATAATTTTTGGCATAATCATCCCCCAATGCCAACATTTAGTTCAAGAATGTTCTCAAAATATTCTCTTGCGTCATGATGAGAGGTTTTAAAAGTTTGATTGCAATGATTTTAGAAACATTTAATTAAAACCTTCAAAGTTATTTTAAAATTAGATACATTTTCAGAAATTAGTTCAAAGCAAAGAGCAAAACTCAAAGTCGATTGACAGTGGAATAATCGCCTTCATTCTAAGAAGATACAGCACTGCTGTTTTGTTCAATGTATACACACTTACATTCTGTATCACTTGTATTTCTTTGCAAGTTGTGCAATTCAGCCGTGTTGGTTTCATTTTCTTGCTTTTATACTGTAATATTGTGGGCTATAAACAAACTTCAATATTCCGTCTTCTTGAGGGAGACATAATATTCTTGAGAGTATTCTCTCAAAGGACTACTATTATAAATTTCCAGAGAATATTCTTATCCTAAAATAATTATTCTCATGGGCGGAGATACGGGAGGGGGCAGGCATTGCTCCCAGCGTCAAAGGTAGTGTAGACTAATCTAATGTATATATGAATTGACATCGTGCCCCCCAGACTTCCAAGTCTATCTCTGCCTATGATTATTCACAAGTTATTTATAGAGATTATTTATTATAATGATTGTTATATATTACAAATATTCTTGAGAATACTCTCTGGAAAGACTGCTTTGTAAATAACTGAAGAATATTCTCTGGAAGGACTATTATAAACAACTATATGCATGGTTGTGATTTTTTTTTTTCTTTGAGTCACCTAAATGGAGGGCTGTATACCAAATTTTCCAATTTCAGAGAGTCTCCTGCGGGTTGCATACCGGAAATTAAAGTACTTTTGCAGCTATCTAGCAGCATTCAAAGACGACGTTTATACGGCATATTAATTCCACTTCATCCCTAAAAGATTGTTAATATGCATTTTTAAAAAAATCTTTAAGGATTGGAATGGGCGTTTAAATTGTAAAAAAAAATTTGAGATCGGTGGGGGCAGGGGAAACAAACCTGTAAAAAGTCTACCTTGTATATCCAGTTTTGTCATCTAGCCACTATGTGGTCGTCACTGTTTCGCATAGTACAAATCAGGAGCGCATTATGCAGAGGAGGGGGAAAAGAATTTCTTCTACAGAAATTCCGGGTCACTAACACTCAAAGAATTTTAAATTAACAGATAAGATGGGAATGCATTTTCTTTTTCAATGTTTTTAATTTTCTACAAAAAAAATTTTTTTTTTCCCTATAGAAACAGCTTGTGTTCCACAGAGTATGCCACAAACAAAGATGTTTAAAATATTTTTAATTATCTTTGGGGGAAGGGGCACATGTCTCCCCCCCCCCATCATGAACTTCTCTGTTTGGAACCTGCAATTGCGCAGTGGTAATCTGCTAAATATGATTTTCTAAGATTTTCCAACTTTGAGTATATCTATCCCTTTGGGAAAAAAAGCCCTGTTGCCACGGTCACATAGACCTGCAACCATGCCCCCCCCCCCTTAACATCCTGGAACAGGGCCAATAGACTGGGATTTTTGGCAGATCCCCAAACCAGACTTTTCGCAGGCTCTTCAATAGCAAATTTACAGCATGAAAAAAAAAAACATTTTGTGTCCCAGGCCCTTATACGTCAGTATTTCTTGAAGTCATGTCAACCCCACCCTTGTGGTGTAGTTCATACATACAATGCAAATATGCATACATCAAATTTCAAATCCACTAATTAGCAATTCAGAGGATAGATGGCACCACCTACTGAGCACAAAACACTCTGAACGCTGGACACTCTCTCTATTAAGTTTTAGCAACACAAATCTGACATAGCTCTTATATTCGGGTGAGAAAAATATGTGGCAGTTAAATGGTGGTGGTAGATTAGAGTTGTGGGCCATGGAGGGTGGAAAAAGAAAATCATTCCACCAGGAAAGCTGTTTGCAAGGATCTAGATGAATCGAAAGATCGGCATCATTGAGAATTGCATTTGCTTCAAATTTAATTAGAAGACATAATTGAAAAAGAGCTAAGGTTTTTTTTTTCCTCCAGAAATGAAAAACCAATCAGAAGGGAATTTATAGAATTTTATTAGTAAACATATTTATACGCCTAACTAAATTATATTTCTTTCGGATTTATGACATGTTAAATTCTTAGTGTTAATGGGTTTCTTCGCAAGCTTTCTCTACTAGGGGTCAATGAAAGTAAAAGAATCTAGTTATAAGCCGGTAAATTAACCTGTTTTTAGAAAATTATTTGATTCACATGGATACCAGTGAATGATGGGGGAAGGACCCACTTTCAATCAAAAAGGATCCCAGATTTAATAATAACCCGAGTCCCAGGTAGGGTTGGCAAGGTATTTATTATCAACGGTTTTTACCGGTATTAATACCATGTATTACATATCATATTTTTTTCCCTTGGTTTTTACCACCCTGGGGAAAAATGTTTTTTTACCACTTTCAAAGAGGAAAAAAAAAAGTTTCTTTTTGATGACATTTGATGGCCTCGACAACATCAAAGCTCAAGTGTGTTCCTATTACCCTTGTTACCTACTTTTTCCATAAGTAGTATTAAACTTTTTTAAAACATCTGAGACTTGGCGCATATTTTTTTTCCTTGCATGAATCTATCTCATCGTTACGTGGATGTCCTACTATGTTATTTTGCATGTAATTCATTCAAATTAACTTGCAAGAGGAAAAAAAATCTGCTCGTTTCATTTAGTGTATTTGAAAAAAACTGAATAGAAATTTTGAATGGGTTCGAAAACAACTGCAACAAAAATCCAGTGAACTAGTTTCTTCCAATATATCTTAATTCTGCAAGACATCGAATATCTATGATTTAAAATTATAATAATTCATAATTATTCAGATTTTCGATTCACAAACACATTCTCCTTAAGGTTGAGCACTCATGGTGTACAGTGTGTGTGTGTAGGGGCGGAGGGAGAGGGAAACAGGCATCTAGCAACATTCAATATACACACGGCCACATTTACAAAAGTTTCAACAGCTGGTTGATGTTAAAAGGAATTCTGGAAAGACAGAAAATGTAACTGCTCTTGTGGGGAATCGAACCTGTGTCCTTCAACTTACCAGGTGAGTGTGCTAGACGACTCCGCTACGAGGGGCAACAAACCTCAATTTCGCCTTAGAGTTTGTATGTATGCTGAACAGGAACCTAACTCATTCCAAAGCTCACAATTACTGACACTACCACCAAATGTCAATTTAACCAAAGATGTCACCCTCTGCTATCTGTACGAAGGTTTCAGGTTTTCTCGAGGTTTTTATCACACACACAAAAACAACTTCACACCATAAGTATTTTACTGCAAACTGCTATATATTATGTTCATTGGTTGATTTTTTTATTTTCAAACTGTGGCGTGGATTTTTCGCCCACCCTGTATAAATTATGCATTTTGTCATATTCCGTTTGTGGAGAAACATGAATGTTTTCCTTGTTTAGATTAGTGTGTAATTAATGGGAATATATCTTTTTGTTGTATTGTTATAGATCTTATCTTACATTGCTGCGAAGTGAAGGATGGCGTGTGCTACGTTGAAGAGGAGTTATGAATGGGACCCATTGCAGAGCCCGAGTGGCGGAACCCCAAAGAGGAGAAGATGCAGTGCTTCTGCGTTCTCCCCAGTGTCCAAACTGAGCAAGTTCAACAGCGACAGCCCAACGCCTTTCGGAGAGGTCGCCAACAAGCTGACGTCCGAACAGATAGCTGCAAACATTAGGGATGAAATTAAAAAACTGCAGAGACGGAAGCAGCTACGCTTCGACTCGGAGGCCGGCGGGTCTTCCTCGCCGCCGTCGTCCTCCTCTGCCTCCCCGACCCCGGAGTCGTCATCGAATACCACAGGCCTTCTGAACCCATCGTGCCGGGATCAGCCTCTGTTCACTTTCCGGCAGGTGGGGCTGATATGTGAGCGGATGCTGAAGGACCGTGAGAACGAGATCCGAGACGAGTACAATCGTATTCTCAACACGAAACTCGCCGAGCAGTACGACACATTCGTCAAGTTCACTTACGACCAAATTCAAAAAAGATACGAGAGCTGCACTCCGAGTTATCTCTCGTAAATCGCCGCGTAGGAAAAAAGAAAAAAAAAACTGGATTTAAAAAAAAGAGAAATTTCGTTTGCTTTATCCGAACTTCAAATTCTTGTAAGTCCTTAACGGGAAAGAAAAACGTGAATACGTAATAATATATCAAAGACTACGCTGATCTTTTTATTTTTTTTCCCCCTTTTTTATTTTCAAGCGTGAAGATTTCAGCTAGTTCAATAAATGTGTGTGTAAACCTCGATACAGAAGAATTGACATTGCGTTTTTTCCTACTCTTTTCCTCCGTCATACTCGTTAGTTATTTCTATTACACTTGTTTCCAAAAGTTGCGCTCGCAGCGGCTTATGTAATTTAATGCCATCTCTTTAACTTGTCCCTCTGGTTCAGGCGGTTAGCGGAGCATAAACACTTGGGCGTACAGTCCTTTCACTTAGAGCCTTTTGCACACATTACTGGCAGATATTGTGCTACCAAATAATTCTGTAAACACTTATGTAAAAGTTGTGGAGGTCACTCTTCGATTCCACACTTGGCTATATTATAGCAATATACCGATCATCGGCGGAGAGGATGGAAACCCTTGGCATAGCTGCTAAGTAGGGCCTTCTTAAGAGCATCATGGGGGGGGGGGAAGTGAGTTTTCTGAGGCTTTACCTGGCTAAAAATGCTTGCTTACAAGTTCATAAGCTTGCTCTCAAAAATTTCAATCAGATCTCGTTTTTGTGAGGTTCCTTCTCTTGCCCCTGGCTGTGCTGCAGGGCCTGGAAATTTTGCCTGTCGTGGCCATATTTGTGACCAAATAGGTATGTGAGTGACTATGTTTGCGAGTGATCACATTTTTGTTATATCATGTATAATCGATCAAAAATACTGATGTATCGAGATTTCACTGTATTAAAAAATTGTGTTTTATTCATATTTTTGCAACCTACTCATTATATTTATACAAGGAGTGAAATGGCCCATTCACTCGATCACTAATAAGGTCATTCATACAGTCATGCACTTGGTCGTTCATATGGTCACACACTTAGTCACCCGAATTTCCAGTGTCTGCTGTGGCTCCCTTGCACAATTCATATTTCATCTGTGACACCGTGGAATAGTTCATGAAACCACTTCAAAACATAGATAGGTAACGCGCACTCAAATCCATATTTCCTAACACAGCGACACTCCTGACAAAGGTTGGCAACATCCTTATGAGTCCTGACACATACTTCCAGAAACGTGTAGGTGTGCTGTAATTACGCATGTCACCAGATTTTGACTAGTGGAAACATTGGAACACAAAGTGCGGTTAATGTGAGGGTGGACATCTGCTAAGAAAGTGAGTTAGGGCAGGGTTGTTTTAACACAACCATGGGGGCTCCCTACCAAGTTTTCCCATACACTCTTGAAAGTCGTATTACCGAAATCTGTGTTGAGGGCCGTGCCAGCAAACTTTTTCCACCCACAACTCCCTGGCAACTTTTATCCCTAAATAGTCCAACTCCCAAATTTTGATCGTGACTAAAAAAATCCTTACTTTTTTAATAAGGAAAAACTATTCCTAAAGAATTTACCCACAGGAAAACGGACTTTCCTTCAGAATGATGTCACAAGCGTAGTTTAAATTTTTGCCATTGTTTTAAACCACAAAAAAAAGGGGGTGGCAAAAATTGCAAAGCGCATATCGGCTGGATTCAGCCTTTTAACATTTGGAATTACTTGAGATGACTGATCATATGTCCCATTTTGGGCCCCAATGGTTTTTTTTGCCACGATTTAATTTGAGAGTAGTAAAATGACAGGTAAATATACAGTAATTTAACCTACTGGTTGGTAATTTGGCACTAATAAGAGATATCACGTTTTTGATATGGGAAAAAAATCCCTGCAATTTTACTTTTATTTATGAAAAATGCAGGGTTAGCTTTGCTATGCCTGGTCGATCGCAGGGGCAGCTTGAGATAAAAAAAATCTACAGGATGTATTTTTGGTGTCCGGATCATGTTTTTTATGGCTCTACTTCCTCGTTTGGTTGCACAGTTGCCCCTGGTCAACCGGGCACAGGTCTCTGGACAACTGTTTGATTTTGGAATTGCTTCCATAATTGGTATATTGCTATAGTAGGCCAAGTGGAATCGACGAGCGATCTCCACAACTGTTACATCCATGGTTGCAGCATCACTCGGTAACACTATCTGCTAATACTGTGTGCCAAAGGCTCCATGTGAAAGAACTGTACGCCCAAGTACCACGTCTTTGGTTCCACTAACTATCTAATCCAGGAGGACACAATTTAAATGGTGTCGTTATGTTTTTATGAGCCAGCACGCGTTTAACTTTTGAAAGATAGTATATACTTATATGATTTATCGTTTGTGTGTGCACGAATTAATATTTTTTCCTCCCTCTCTGTTATTGAATGTTAAATATGAAACTTTTTTCAGTATATATTTATTTTCCTGTCAAGTTTACGTTATTTTTGTCGTGATTGAAATATTTTCTTTTGCAATCCGTTTGAAATTTGGAGGAGGAAGAAACCGGGTAAAAGCCGATATATTACCTAAATATATGTATACATATATAACTCGATAATGAATACCGCTGTTTATACAAGGTATGATCGGTGAGTAGGGTGCATCGCCTCTCCTTTTTTGAAAATGTGAACAACCGACACTCTGCCACACAATAGCATTGCATTCTTCCTTACATTTTTACTTAACATCTGCACCTGTTTCTAAATTTCTCGGCAGGTGTTCTTTCATGCAGTAGCTGTAAAGCGAGAGTTATCAGTGCATTGCGTGATGGAGCAGAAAATCAATGTGGAATTCTCTTAAAGAAAATCCAAGAAATTCTGCAAAATGTGTGCGGATACGAAGCTGCATTTTACAAGACGATATTTCAGTTCGTGGATTATACTGGAAACACCAAGTTTTGTCTCCAGTAAACAATTGACTAAAAATGTTGATCCACTCGCCATTGATTTTGTTTGTCGCATAGGTGATGAGGGACAAACCTTGAACAAAATTCACATTTACCCCAAATCCTTGGTCACGAGGATTAGGATGAGTCCATGAGGAAGATTCAATTCTTCCGCCATAATTCGGATGAACAAATGCCGATCTTGTAACACTAACTTTTGAACTCTGTCACCTTTATGCGATTTCTTACACGGGAGTGAGCACCACTTTACTGATTTGAAAACATGTTGCTGGCACCTTAAGTCATTGTTTCTCACCTGCTGAGATGTGGTCCGGTGCAGAGCCCTGACATCAGTCAAACTGTGTCGTGAGTGATTCACAGTTTAATTTTTAACCATTTATTTCACTTTAGTCACATGTATGACTAGGCCTTCCGCTTACTATGAAGAAATCATCCTGGCCGCAGGTTTCTAGGCTTGAGAACCACTGCCTTAAGTGAGATGTAATAGTGCCGCAAGTGAAATAAGTGACCCCTGTGAATGTGCCACAGGTCACTTAAGCTATCTGTAAATGTGTTTCTGGTTTATGCCGCAGATCACTGAAATGATCAGGGAATATGCCACTCAAGTGATGTGGAACTGCTTGTGGGGTCACATAAGTGACATAGAAATTTCAATTATTTTTACAAAATTACACCTTTTGTTGACCTATCCCAGGTCTTCCCTTGACGATGTTTATCTTTGACGCTTTCACGGAAGCTTATTCCAGTGGTTCACGAGATGCAATTTCATATCCGTACACATTTTGTAGGTTTTGTTGCAGTTGTACCCAATTTGAAACAGAATTCCATATTGATGCTCTGCTCCATTACGCAATACATTAGCAGCTCTCACTTTATAGCTGTCGCATGAACAAACATCTGCCGAGAAATTTTGAGAAACAGGCGCAAATGGTAGGTAACATGGAAGAATGCAATGCTCGTGTGTGTCAAAGAGCCCGGCTGTTCACATTTTCAAAAGGAACTGATTCACCCTACTTACCGGTCATACCGTGTATATAGTGTAAAGCGGCATCGCTTTTTTTGTGTATGTGTGTGTGTGTGTGAAGACATTGCGAGCTTTCCTGGCAACTTCGATGAGAACGATTGCTTCTCGCAACAAAAAAATTCTGGATATTCGCTGAGAGAGAGAAATCTCGACCTTGTGTGTCTTAAAAACGTCGATTAATGATGACGAATAATCGACGCTTGTTTTTTTTTCTCATTCCCCCCCTGGAAATATGTAGTCGAGGTTATTATATATATAGAAATATTGAGAAAAAATTTGTATCGTGTAATTTTTTGCTATTTTTTATTATGCTACGTGCATTTATTACAATGCGAAATAGTAGTGTGATCGATTAATTATGCTGTGGAGAAATTTTGAAAATGGCATATAACGGTTTAAATCCGAGAACTATTTATGCACGTGGTTATGCTATATGTAGCGTAGGAGTAACGAAATAAAATAAATTTTTTTCCCCTTCATATACATTTATGTTTGCTGTAATCGTGATTGTTGTGCTCATATGTTGATTGGGTATCCCTCAAATTCTTTCCAGAAAAATTGCGCTGTAAAACAAAAATCTGTGGTCTAATTTTTTATCCATACATATTTACTCTTCAAGGCAAAACATGCTCCCCCTGAGGGTCAAGTTTTGTCATCTGATGTGGCCTGTGACCTAACCTAATTTTAGTAAAAATTAAACAAACGACACATCTCCAGGTCATTTCACTGACCTGTGGTGCAGTTCCGCATCACTTGAGTGGTAGAGAATGAGCGACTGGTATTCACTAGCAGCCAAGGATTCTTGAGATGTGGGTCAAGACCCAAACTCATTTCCGAGATAGGTCGTTCTAATTCACCAACAGCTAGCGATTCCTGAGATGCGAGCTACAACCCAAACTTGATTTGCAAAGGCTTCCGAGATGAGTCATACCATTCATCATGGGGGTTAGGGTGGAGCTGAGCTGACAGGACTCCGACAAACCAGTCACGGCCCAGGCTCTGTCCCTCCAGGGATATAAGCCTTTTACCCTTGCGGGTTGGGTCGCGCTGGGGAGACAGGACTCCAGCACGACTCCTATTTTGTTTTTTCATACTATGAATTCACTAGAAGGAGGGACTTTTCCTAAGCACAATCCTGTTTTAAATGCACTTATTGGATCACTGGTTTTACTAATTTCGAAAAACAGTCCCACGGGTAGGGAAGCTGATTTTAGGTCACGGCTGAAAAAGATCGAGAACCTCTGACTTGAATGGTCCGAGGTATATTCCCATATCACTTGGGTGGCCCCATGGCATGCCTTTTTTTTTTCCATGTTAGCTAGTGGGGATTTTGCCCCCACGAAGAGAAGAGAAAAAATGGCCACTGCCTTTATTTGCTGCAGTATATTTTCTGAACAGGCGGGTCTATTGCCATGGGCAATTTTCTGTGTGTACCTAACAGTCTGAGTGCGTATCTAGTGTTTGATTTTCGAGTGCTGCCATCTATGTTTCAGAAGTTAAGTGTGACGATTGAATGCTTGTACCGTTGTAGGCCTGCTGCTCTCAGTGGGAGATTGGATCGCATTCACGCCTCGAAGTTGGAAACCAAGTTCAGCCGACCACTGTAACTAGGCTACTATTAAACTAGACATGCACTTCGTCCATATTCCTCTGCAGAACTTCTAACGAATTGGTACCATGGTGGAATGTGTGTGCGCGCGTGTAGTGAACCTTCCGTGAAGTTTCCTAGGAGCAGGTTACCTGCACCATGTGCAGCGTGAAAACGCTGATTGGTTAAAAACCGGAAATTCACGTTTTTTAACCAATCAGCGATTTCACGCTGCACACACCGTAGAAAAATTTTTCCTTTGAAAACCGGGCTTTAGGGCGGCATTCATCGACATGATTTAAACTACTGTCGCAATTTTTGGATAATCGATCGGACTCACGGATTGGTTGAAAACCTGAATTTAACCAATCCGTGTCGATATCCTATCCAAAAATTGCGACTACAGTTTACAGTTAAACCATATCGGTGAATACCTCCCTTTAAAGTTGGTTTGTATGACTCGTCTGGGAAGCCCCTGTGAACGACCCATCTCGGGAAACCACCTGCGAATCAAGCTCGGCTTGTGACCCATAGTTCAAGAATCCCTTGCCATAAGATTTTTATGACCCATTTTGGAAGCCCCGTAAATCAACTTTGGCCCTACTGCTCAAGAATACTCTGCTGTGAGTGGGGTTTATACGACCAATTTTGTGTTCTGACCCGCAGCTCAAGAGTATTTGGCTGTAAGTGGGTGTACACGACCCATCTAGAAGCCCCTGCGGCTCACAGCTCAAGTTTCCCTTGCCATGAAAAGATTTTTATCACCCACTTTGGAAGCCCCTGTGAATCAATTTTGGGTCGTTCCCCATAGCTCAAGAATGCTCTGTGTAGGTTTATTAGGTCAAAGAACCCCTGGTCTACAATGATTGGAGGATGATTCCTTCATCATTGAATCTACATTGTTGGGGTCTACAAATATTGAGGGGGATGACGCTATCTGTCTTTGAGGAAACATTTAGTGACAGCCAATCTCGTCATTTAAGTAGGGCAATAATTACATACCAATCCTACAAATATGCTTCGAGATCTGGGATCGCTTCGTGAAATATGCTTGAGTAGGGTGGCCACAGATGAGGTACCTGAACAAATCACGGAATTCGTTATTGAAAATCGGGACAGAACACGGAATTCACGCAATAAGCGGAGCATTATGAAAACTATCTATAGCAAAAGGCCTCCGCGCGAAGCTCGTGGCGTCACTGAAGGAGGTCATCTTACCTACAATCAGGACAGCAACTAGTCACCAGGGGCAAACAGGAATTTGGGCGCCCCCTTGCCATGCAGAAGAAGCGGATAAAGGGTGAGTTCGACTCCCCGTCTGGTCCGGGGCACCAGATCCGCGTGCTTCCCTCCCCCAATTGCGGCCCTGCCTACAGACATTGGATATAGCAGGCCGACGCATGCGCCATTTTTACCCTTTTTTGTAGTACATCCAATGGCTATAGGTGAGACTAGAGAGCTCCTATATATATTTATATAGGTGTCTTAGATGGAGACGACCCTCTTCAGTGACGATACGAGCTTCGCGCGGAGGCCCCCTGATATAGACGGTGTTGACGTTACCGTGTAGAATTGCAAACTTACAATGTAATATGCAGTGCTGTAACTAGCAATTTCTGTGCCCTGTGCAAGAATTCACATTTAGTCGTCGTCGTCCCCACAAGAATTAGTCCAGATTTCACCCTTCCAAGTCGTCCCTGTGCGGGTATACCTGCCTAGTTACGGTGCCAGGTAGCACGTAAAATTTTATCACACTTCTTCTGCGCAGTCATCATGATTTTTGTCGCACTACGTCTTTTTCAGCGCACTAGGGGTAATTAGACCGGGACCTACAATTCATTGCTCTATTCCGAATGGCAGCGTTTTCTTTTTATACTCACCGAGGTTAGTGTGCTAACCCCCTCTGTGCAGGACTCCCTGGGGTAGCAATCATTTTCTGTGGTCATATCGCTGTGTTTCTGTTGTACCACTGTGTCAGGGAAGTTTTCAACACTTGTGCACAGTCGCGCCAAAATTAAGTAAAAATCAAGACGAGGCTGTCGGCCGCCCCCCCCCCACACCACGAGTACCGACGGCCGACTGTACATGTTTTAAAACTATAAATTTGAAACCGACATGATTACCATGCCTAATTTTTCAAATGGACTATTAATATCAGAATGAGTCTAATATTATAAGAAATTACAATAAAAAAAAATTATGAGCTCACACCAGGGTCGGATTAAAACGTTTGAAACCCCTAAGCACTTGAATGGTTTTGGTGCGCTTCCCCCGTCTTATTCGAATCTATAAAGTGGAAAAAACAGCATTAAATGAAATTTTATATTTCAGAATTAACTAATCTAAGGCGGAATTACATGATTTGAATATTTTTAAGGGGTCATTCAAGTATTACGTAAGCAGATTTTTAGCCATTTTTGACCCCCCCCGGTCATCAAATCCGAAACCCCTCCCTTCCCCCCCCCAAAATGATCGAAGAAAGGGAAAAAGATGGCCAAATCCATTGTTCTGTCACTTTGGTCCCCCCCCCCCCGAACGAAATTTCTGGTTACGCCCCTGTGCTGACGTAATACTTGAATGGCCCCTAAGCACTTAAGCACCGACATGAAAAAAAAAAGGGGGACGGAGAGACTTTCAACTTGAAAATCATTGATAGTCAGGGCCGCAACTAGATGTTTGGTCAGTCGGGGCAAGAGCGCATTTTGGCACCCCCCCCCCCCCATGTAATGCTGAAGGAGGGGGTTGATTGGTGAAATCTACGCCCCCTCTGGTTCGGCACCTGGGAACTAGACTCGCCTACACCCCCGTAGTTGCGGCAGTGTTGATAATATCTCTGGATCATTTCTGTTTATTTTAGGAACAGCTTTGAAAAGTTTTTGGAATTTTTCTTTCTCATTTCCCAAAATGACAGACCTTAAATTTTTTGACATTTTTTTTTTTCAAAATATTTTAAAAACATTTAAAGATATTTTCTCCCACCGACTGCTTATTAGGGTTTCACAACGTGGCTTCAAACGCAATCATTGAATCATGGAATGAACGATATTACATTATTTTTGGTGAACCATAACCTCATTTCGTACCTGATCTTTTAGATGCATTTTCGAGTTGCAATCTGTTAGCATTTCTTTTACTTCTACGGTAGATCGAGATAAAGCGTCTTCATACCTATATTCTAGGAGTTCCAGATCGAACCACAAAAGGGTGGCTCTAGGCTGAGTAGCCTATGCAGAAGCAAAAAGAAAAATTTTTTTTTGTTTTTATGCAAGATTTCGCAGAGAAACTTGTGCTTTTTTTTTTAACGTGATCGTCACGTACTCCAAAGAGATCCGTAAATTTGTTAGTGTTAGTAGACATTGAAGAACCGGGATTTGAACCCAGGCTTGCACAAGCAGAGGCTAGCCTCCCTAACCACTGGACTGCCAGGCGACAATTTTTGACGCATTTCCTCTGTCTGGGAATACAGCAGCGAGTTTTCAGGGTTATTTTACTGGTGCGACATCTCAAAGTTGGGAACCACAGAAAACCAACTTCAGCCGACCACCACTATGGCGACGGCAGAGTTTGAACCCGGGTCCTTACAATGCGATTCCGTCACTATGACCACTCGACCACCACAGCGGCACGTTTTGGCATCTGAACGACTTCTAAAACAAATGCATGATCCGAAAAAAAGTAAAGAATTTGAGGAAATGAAGAAATTCAGGTTAGCAAAGTTGCAACCATTTTCACCAAGCTTCCTGGTGCAACATTGCCAGGTTATATTATTGAACCTAAATGCAACATGAAATTTACATCCAAAAGGGATTCTGGAAGGAGGATTATATGCAATGTCAAGCAAAACAAGTAGTTTTTTACTTACCTTGGCACCTTTATTGGTCAGTTCAGTAAAACAATGTCTTTTTCAAAAACTGCCCAAGTTGTCCTGGTTGACGGTAAATTTATACTTTTCAAATACACCTGATAGAAAAATGAAGTGCAATCAAGGAATGCAAGATTTCCCTTTTTTGCAACAAGGTTCCCTTTTTTCCATGAAACATGGCCTCACAAGGGTGGGGATAACAGGACTCCAGCCCTGGGGGCCCGGTACAAACACTATCATTTTTTGTTTTTCATGCTATAAATTCACTATAGAAGGGCCCGTAAAATGTCTGGCTTTGGGGGAGGCCCACCAAAGATCCCAAGCAAAGTATGGGGCTCCCAGAACATCGCTTTGCCCAGGGGCCTCATGATGAGATGGCCATGAATAGAATTAGGACACAAGGGAAGATCACTGAACTCCAGCTCAATGAGTCAGACCCATCTCATCACCATTCACAAAATGTTTGTTTACTATAAATTTACTGAAAAAAATTAATTTGTTAACATTCGAGTGGCAACTGATATTTAAGTGGAAATTAACATTTGCTAACATTAGAATGAAAAATTGCAATTTGCTAAGATTTGAGTGGCAACTGACATCTGGAGGGCTCAGAAGCCAATCAGTGTTAGTCAATAAACATTAAAAATGAGATAAAAGGAGATAAAGATAAATAAGCTTTTTATTCTGTGGTCAGTATAAGTGGCACTATCTGCTATTGCAATATAAATATAGCGGCTCGAATGCTTTAGCAATTGAAAGTTTTAACAATGAAGAGGCACTTGTAATACACAAGTCATTTTCAGAAAATTGACTTGCTGATAGGCTTCTGAGAACACACTCCATTCGCTAACATTCAAGTGGCAACTGACATTTGCTAATGTTCGAATGGCAACTGCAATTATCTAGGATTTGAATGAGGACTGATATCAGCTAGGACTATTATTGATGACGAGATGAAGAATTTACAAAGCCAAATTTTGGCAGTCCTGTTAGAAGAAGCAGTTGTTTTACTCCATTAAAAAAAACTGCATAGCATTTTTCATCACTAAATTCTGTGTCCAGAAAATTCACTAACATGAGCAAATAATCGAGTGAGTGAACGAATGATTGCGCGAGCATGTGACCAAGTGTGTGAATGAATGAGCGAAACTGGCCTGTCACTAGCTTGATACCACTCGGTTGCTCATCATGACACTCCCTCCCTAAGTCGCCCGCTCACTCTATCTCTAGTTCTTTACTCTGTCACTTGCTCACTCACAAAAACTAACCCCTCTGTCACTCACCAACTACTGTATCATTTACTGATTCACACTCTCTATCATTCCCCGCTCACCGACTCAAGTCAAACTGGTGTCAGTGAATTTTCAGTCAATGAATTTCCCGTAAACCCGAAATTCTAGATCAATTACATATTTCTTGTGTGTTACCGAAACAATACTTTATTTCAGAAATACAACAGAAAAAAAATACATAAAATACAATACAATAAACTGGATGGAGATAAAAATAATAGCACACGATAGCAAAAAAAAAAAACAAAAAAAAAAAACAACTGATAAGTACTTGGTACTCACTGGGCAATTTGTTTTTTAGTTTATTGTTTTTTGGTTAAAATGTCGAACCAAAATGTTTCCAAAACTTTGAACACTTCATGCAATTCACACACTTAAATATGCAAAAAAAGAAGAAAACACTTAAAAGGATTACATTCGCTATACATGTAGGTATAAATGAATATATATACAATGGGAAAAAATAAAATGAAAATTTTTAAGTAAAACAAACCGTATCGAGACTAAACTAACGCTGATATTTTGTACTGAGAAAAACAAAAGCAATGAGAAATGAACATTCCAAACAAAAATACATAATACAACAATTTATACTAAATAAAACTAAAAGAATGAATCGATTAAAGCACTTTTATTTGTGTCATTTTCAAATAGATTAAAAGTGAATAATAATAATCGCATTATTTACATTTCCCCCCCCCCCTTCCTTTGATGGCAACTGTCTTGGTTTTTTTCCCCCTTCTGTATTAATTATTCGAAGAGTGTGCGCATCAGACAGTTTAATGGCTTGTTAACACATCCCGGCAAATAATCATCTGATAATATCTTAAATGCTAATTTATTTTTTATAAAGTGATGTATAATTCATGATAAATTCGATATAAAATTATTAAATCATGAACAATGTTTAGCGAGACAGTTATTTTTGTTACTCTTCACCATACAGTTTTTTCCCTAACAACGTAACTTATCTTTGTTGCAACATTGAGGGTGTTGCTTGAGATTCAATGAAACTTTTATATTATTGACATGGAGATGAAGTGTCACCCAAAGGTGTATTATCCTTGATGCAGCTTTCATTTCAGTGGTGCTGGTTTACATTCCAAGATATTTTGATAAATTCTGTAAAATATTTTTATATCATAATATTCTTACTAAATATCTTGCCAAGAAGCCTAAATATCATGCCAATAAGGCTAAATATCATGCCAATAAGGCTAAATATCATGCTAAAAAGCCTGATATTGCACTCATTTGGTCTTGAAAAATGCATGGATGATTATAACAGAAAAATAGAAATTAATTTTGACATAGGAGTTCAAAAAATAGAGAGATCATGACAACTTATCGATCAAACCCTCTCAATATGTTCAAATACCCGCTGACAAGGGACAGAGCATTTCGGGACCAAAAAAAAGAAAGAAATCTTACTACGTCACACTGAGCATAAGACACACTAAATATAATAATCATGCAAACAATTATGTGGATAATAACATGAAAAAATTAACAAATATTATGGATAAAATCATAAAAAAAATGTATATGTATTTTTTTACACTTTGTACATCATTGAAATAATGCTGATGTCAATATTTGAGCGATAGGTTATAGTAATGTTTTGAAATACTTGATCAAGTTTAATAAATTATAATAATTTAAGGGCACCGATTTCCATTCATTTATTTATTTTTCTTTTGGGTCTGAAGAAATGAGATCTGAATAAAATCAGACTGTCCACTAAATCAGAACATTGTCGAAGGTTTGAATTATGCAAGAGAAGTTATACATATTTCAGCGGGTAAAATCTCAAACCAGTCATAAATATAATATACAGGCTGTCCTATGAATTTTAGAGATTGGAGGGATTTGAAAAAAAATAATAAATAATAATCAAAAAATTGATACACCGGAATGTGGTTTGCACCCTTGGACTTGTGAAAAATAATTTTTTTTTTACAATAAAAAAAACAGTTGAAATTCTCACTGATAGATGGCCCCACATTAACAAAATACATTAAAAATATATATAGTATGCAGCGTGCATTTGCTTTCTCTTGAGTGTAAAAACACAAATGTTTGATATGTCCACCACTATATGCAAGAAAATCCTGTGAAACATTGCGTGAGAAAACTATTTACACTTGGTCAGTGCATGCAACATAATAAACGCTTAAGCTGATCATATTTCCTCCATAAAAATACAGAAAATCAGGATTCACATCGCAAAAAAAAAAAATTATCAAAGGCAAATAAAGTTGTCAATTATCGTCAAAGGAAAGTTGCAAACCAGGGATATCGGAAGTGTTGCAGATGTGTGGGTGCTTCTCGAGCTTTGTGTAAGATATTTGGATTTCTGAATCCATTCTGAGGGTGCTCAGGCCAATGCTACGAAATACCATGAGTGCCCAAGCACACCCATCTCTGATGCTATTGTTGCCAACTATGACTAAAATCGCCAATGCCGGGAAATAGAGGGCTACTATAGCTTTAAATATAATGTAATTCACCACCAAAAAAAAGTATGGTCAAAATTATTAGAAAAATGTCCCATAAACTATTCGTTTCTGGACTGCGAGTGACAGAAATACTGCATACCTGACCCGTTGATGGAAAAGGTTGTACATAGTCGATAGCAGAAATGACATCTTTCAGCTCAGACAAAGTGGATGGACTTCAATCCTTGTCTGAGCTGAAAGATTTCATACGTTGCAAGATCCCGGTATCAACTATGACATGCTGTATGCAAGTCATGATTTTCTCACACATGATGGTTTGAAAAAGGCTGTTTTTACATTCTGAAGTAAAGCTGAATGCTTGCTGCATAATTCAGATGCTCTTCATGTTTATTTTGCTAACAATGGCAAAGAATTTTAATTGTTTTTTTTTTTAACTTGTGTCAAAAAAATCACTCTTTGGCAAGTCTAAGGGCACAAACTGCATCCCAATACGTCAATTTGTTGATGGTTTATAATCCATCCAAAATTTACGAAGCAGCTTGTATATAATCAAATAATCTTCAGAAGGAAAAAAAAGAATGAACAAAGTAGAGATGGGGCGAATATTCTACTACTGTTCAGTATTTTGCCTCCCTTCATTGAATATTCAGTTCGGCCTATCTATCAGTTCTATCTATAAATCTAAGTGTATCAAACTAATTGAAATTAGATTAATTGTAATTTTTTGCATAAATTAAAAATGTACTGATTATATTTTATTGTGTGGTGTATACCTATCCCTTTCTGTGAAAGGGGGTTACATCAGGCTGAATTTCTAGGTTCTGGAAAACACGAAACTGAACATATAATCCTACTTCAATAAGGTTGTAAGTAAGCATGAATTACACAAGTTTACTACTGAAGGATGTACCTAGACAAGATATGTACTGAGCTGCTGAAAGAGGAAAAACAGATAGTAAATTTCACGATGCACTAACTAGTTAGGAGCAAATAATGGTTGGGGCATTCTTTTAATTTGATGTAAAATTATAACAAATGTTGAAAAAAAAAATTGATTCTGTAAGTATAATATTAAAAAACAATACATCATCATTAAATTTGCTTGTCAGTATCACGGCAATAAAAATCTTTCAATTACCAAGACTCTTAAATAATAAATTGCATAATTATAAAATTCAATTTTAATCATTTGAAAAATATAACCAATAATTTTATTTTTATAATTAAAAACACACCAATTTTACTCACGTGTGATGAATTTTTGAGAAAATTGATATTTGCCAAATATTCAGTATTCGGTCAAATCGATATTCGTCCCATCTCTAGAACAAAGTACATAGACATCAACAGGACTTAGTGTTCTCTGCCCTGCATAAAAAAATTCCCATGAATGACTTTTAAAGTTGGCCTTTTGAAGGCATTGTAAAACAAACTCCCATGAAAGTGGGAGAGTACAAAACAGCAAAAAAGTCCCCGTTCCTTGAGTCCAAAAGAGGTCCATAAGATTTTTTAAAGTTTTCCTGATGCTGGACATGCTGGCATAAATTTTAAAAATTTTGTGCCAGCATCAAACTCCAATTTAGTAATTGCGATAGAAACAATTAAGGTGCCAATATAAATTTTTCCACAGCCATAGTCGGCAAAAGATATTAATAAAAGTCATGCAAAAAAAAATCACTTGCATGCAATAGAAGTTAAATAACTCTTCCCCACAAGTCTAAAGAAAACAATAAGCCCTATAAAACAAACACGCTTTTTCTTTTTAAAACTTTAAAAATTTATGAGTGAAATAAATCGAATGTCGTCATAAATTAGAACAAAAAATTTCATATGGAAAAAAGGTGATATTTGATATTTTGTTCGTTGAGCACTGCAATGACAAGGGTGATGAATGTGTGTAACAAAGATGAATTTAAAAGACGTAGGGGATGAGGCGACTTCGGACTCTGTCAGTGTAGTTCTTCCAGGCAGGACCATATTTCTCTTTACAGAGGGATTCCACGCTGAACAGTCTCAAACACAACATTATGGTGAGAAGGATCGATGGCGTGAAAGGTAGAACGTGAGAGAATCCTGGAAGAAGAAAAATTAATAAATACAAGTAGTGCAAAAGATGTGAAAAATATGTCATGAATACAACTGAATCAGCCTAGTCTCGATAATTTGAGGTAAATCTGAGGTTTCGGATAATCTGAAAGCATCTCGAATTATCCAGAAAATAAATAAAAAATAGAAAAAGAAATATGGGGAGGGGTGGTACAAGTTACCTTCACACTTATCAATAATAGAGTCCTAGCAAATAGCTAGCAATTGTGATTCAAATGTCATTCAAATGCTAGCAAATGGCAGTTCACTCAAATCCTACAAAATGCCACTCAAATGTTAGCAAATGGCTACTCAAATGTGGGGTAGGATTTGGTAGCATGATTGTTAATTGTTGCATTGACATGGGAAAACATGCAAGTCACAAAAAATCGAAAATTATAACTTTTTTGTGAATAAAGAACCCATGACAGTGGCATGGTAAAGCAAGTAAGTTGCTAAAAGAAATAACTCAGTTTCTACAGCTTTCCAAAGATGGTGTTAGCAAAGAGCATATATGGCTCCGGCACAGAGACTTTGGCTTGTCCTGTGAAATTTGATTTTTGTGACTTACATGCTTCCCTACGTCAACGCAAGAATTATTAATCCATTCAACAACATTAGAGGTTGCTACTGTTTGGAGGTGGCAGTTGCAGGAAATTTGACGGTATTTAAAAAAATTAATAAATAAAAATTATTTTTAAAGATGTATTCGAAATAGAACAATGGACATTTTCTCTACAAAAAAACACAGCCTTTTACATTACCTCATATTTCATTACTGGTAAATGAAATTCGCTTCTATGAGTTGTTTGTGAGAAATCACATTAAACTCAAGATACCTGAAAAGTTGAAATATCTACAGGACTTGAATCACTGCAACTTGAAGTGATGAACAACAAAAATTATGATATGCAGATCTTATAGAAAACTTTCACTCAGTGATGAATGAGTCACATTCATTTATGTTCAATCTAGATTTTACAGTTGGCCAATTTCCTAATTTCAAAGTCAAAACTGCAGAAATCTACATTTATATAGCAATATTTAAACTTGTCTAACAATTGTATTGTAATTTTGAAAAGTTATCTACTGCTGTACACACACATAATATTCAAATGTTTTGTGATTTGAAACCCAGTAAAGTGTGTATGAGTGTACAACATAAATGGACGACTTTACATCCATGCATGCTTTTTTTGCACACAAACAAGCTGTACAAAAACACAAAATTGACTGAGCATATCTAAGAATAAAAAGCAAGACTGGATTGGCTCACCACATGGCAATGAAGATGCAATGCTCATGATGATGACCCCAAGATAATTAGGGTGTCTGACAATACCCCACAGTCCAGACACGATCAGTCTCTTCTTCCGACTTGTAGGAATAGATTGAACATCTGCAATACAAATTAAGGGAAAACCATATTATTATTGTTATAAGAATGGCCATTATAAATGCAAATAAAGAGAGCAACAGCGTAACTATGTTACACAATCAAGCAGAGCAAAAATGGAGGAAACTATTAAAAAAACCCCATTAAATTGAAAACTTACGAGACAATGATGGACTGAAAGGATTCCGCCTGAAGCTATGCTTGATGCTACTCGATGAGAAATAAATGTAGTATCCAAGAACTAGAACAAAAAATATAAAGAGACATTAACAGCACTATTCAAGAAGAAAAAAAAACCATGAATTGAACAAACAAAAAATACCGAGATATAGGATTTCCTAGATGTAATGTCAAAAATAATTATTGGAAAGAGAAGTGATTGGTCTCCTCTGGGAATCAAACATAGACCCCTCTGCATACCGGTCAAGTGTACGCTAAACAATACACCACAGACTGCATTATTAGCGTGAAGTGTTGAGTAGGAGACATTGCAGCCTCCCTTAACTACAGAAATTTGTCCCAGTGGCTAAAAATTTATTGGGAAAATGCCACAAAACTGAAGCAATGGCTACGAAAAATGTGTTATTATAACAGAGTTCGTGTGATATTTTCATTGACATAGTAAGCAAGATTTATCAAAATTTTTCACTAATAGAATCAGCCTAGACTGCAAACTGCTGAAGTTAAAGCTGAGGTGCCGTTATAATGTGAATGAGATGACAGGTTAATGATTATTTACAAGACAAACAACAAAATGACTACACAGGAGGATCCAAATGTGGTCAGCACATCAAAGAGACGTGTAATGAAGCAGCAATATGGTCCCATCTGGTTTATGTGGGCAGAATAACGAAAACCAATTCATTACTGCTACTCTCCAAGAACTAGAGTAATAATAGTTATAGATGGGCCTTAAAAGTCAATCGATTTGTGAGTGAGTTATGATTCCACCTCAAAAATCCTATACTTGATCACTGTCACTTTGCACCTCACTAGTTCTGGTCCCGAGTTAGAAATTATCCACAGAAAAAAATACCTGAAAGTATAGTGAAACCTTGATCACCCAGGAAGCAGATCAACCAGGCGTATGAAAATTTCAACCCAAGAAAGGGTGAAAGAGAACAGAATATGCTATAATGTTCAACGAAGGGTAATATTATTTGGTAATCAGATCATTGATAATTGTTGTCGCACCACGGTCACTTTCTGCACACGAGAGCTAATTATATATAGACTGGGACCTACATTTTATTGCCGATTCCGAATGGCAGGCTTGTTTTTTATACTCATCGAGAGGTTGGTGCGCTAATCCTTTGATGGGGAACTCCCTGCGGTCATGTCGCCGTTTTTGTTATACCCCTGCGTCGGGAACGTTTTCTGACAAGGACGAACTGGATATCAAACTCGCGACGCCACTAAACATCCTTTGGTACTTTAGGCGAGTATCTTATCGACCTGGGCTACCACACCCTTTGGTAATCAGAAGGTGTTATCATTGAAAAGCTATGGCAAATTGGATCATTCAAACTTGTGTTCTAGGTAAACAGCCTTTTTTTTTAAATGAGGAAATACCAAGAAGCAGAAAACCATGATTATATATAGTGTCTACAAAGATAATTTTGTTGTTTTACTTGCATTCAGGACCTTCGGCTTGAAATATCGGAAATTTACGATCCCTATGTATAGGACCAAAAATATTTCATGATTGAAAAGGCAAAATATGAGGGGTCCATAAACCGGCCCCACTTGTAGTAGTAGAAACCAGCCCAGATTTGTACGGTAACTGTGAAATCGTAATATGAATAAGGTTTTGTGTATTTTTGCTTTCTTTAATTCAAATTGTATTGTTTTATATTGAATAACATGTGATAAAAACGAATATTAATTTTAAACTAACAAAATGCATAAATATAATTTTTTTCAAACTTTTCTGCCGGGATTATTGTCACAGTATAACAGATTTTTTTTTATTACTGGTGGTGGTTTTCAGTTATCCGTGATTCTCTTCCCTACCGTTACCCTGGATAATCGAGGTTTACTGTGAACCTTCTTAAATTTATCTTAATGAAATCGCCTATATTTGCATATGAAAAACTGAATTTAAATTTCTCCCCCACACGGGCATATTGTATAATGATGCACAAGTCTTGAAAAATTAAATATTGAGCACAAGTGCTATCTTTACGCCACTCACCGTAAAGAAACACTACACCAGCAGCACACCAGTTAGGCATATGACTGACTTTGGTGGGCCAGTTCAAATGATATGCAGTCTGAAGAGCAAATGAGCATGGAATAACACACCCGATGGCTACGATAAATCCATAACCAACACCATCATTCGTGTAGGTCGCCGAACTCAGCATCACTTCCTAAGGAACAGTAATCAAACAAATACTATCAAGCACAGGAACATGAAACAACTAAAAAATACATGTTGGCATCTAAAATTTTTGTTGTGTAGTTACTAAATTGCAGGCAGAGAGCAGCATAAAATGTTTGAAATTTATAGCATCATATATAACAACACGATAGAGGGTCACTAAGGCATAGTGTCCTGAAAAAATCAATAAAAGCATTATTTTGGATGTTTTTCTTTTAAAAATATTTTTAGGTGCCTAAAAATTGTTTCTAACGTCTAGATTATTTTTGGGATTTGTCCAGCCCTGATATAAAAGTATTTTTTATATACTTTTTTATATACCCAACCATGCAAAATGAGAATCAGGGAAATTTTCACATGTATCTAAATTCTTTACAAAAACCTCACACAAATGTAAAATGAATTTCTGAAAAACGAAATAGGGATTTTTCATAAATAAAAATTAAATAAATCATAGGGTTTTTTTCCCCATTTGGAAAAACATGACACCGTGCTAACCATCACCAATTTGTGCTTTATTACCACACTCAAATCAAAACCACCGCAACAAGAAATAGCCATCACGCCCAAAAACGGAACACACTTATGCATGCTTATACACGTGGCCGAAATCAATCCCCCGGACTTTCGTAGGTTTTAATGACATTTTTTTCACTGTCAGTAGCATACACACTGAAAATGCTGTATTATCCTCAGGTTTCAATTTAATCACACATTAAATATTTTACAAGCAGAAAGTCTACTTTACTCGCCTTGGTGACCTGGAATTTGTCAAGCCTTGTTCAGTCATTCTATCAATTGGCGGAACTGATGATTGCTGTTTGGGGAATATTTTCTTTTACAATCTACACGTCACATCATTTGGATGGGGGGGGGGGGGTAGAGAAACAAGGGACAACCGCAACAACTTTCCCCCAAAAAGTATGGTTTTTTTAAAAAACAGTGGAAGTTCATGAGATATGAACTTTTTGGGAGATAGGAAACAGAAAAGAGCTGTATTTTGCACAGGGGCCAAAACTAGGATGTTTTGGGGGGGGGGGGGAAGAAGCAAACATTATTTTGCCACCTGGACCAATGTATAATTCAATGATTATAACAGCATAGCTGCCAACTTTAGAGAATTAAGGAGGTTTTACATGCTGATCTAAATTCCATACAGAAATACAGTAGGTTAAATTATCATTACTACTCTCAAATCCAATCTCCTCAACAAAAAAATTGCTATTGGGTCCAAAACAAGGCATACCGATGCAACAGGACACATGGTCAAAGCAGACACAAGTCATCCTGTTAATTTTAGATGTCGATCAAATTGAGGCTGGTTGTTTAGCACAAATTTCATCTCTCCCCCACTCCCAAAATGAAATAGTTTCGTCTCTCACTACTTTAGTTCCGATCACCCCTGACACTACTCTAGCTTTGACCCTGCTTTAAAAAATACAGTTTTTTTCAGTTTCTGCTACTAATGCAAACACTTGCATAAGATGCACAAAATAAATTTTCAATTATAAAACATTTGATTAAAAAATATGTACATGAAAAATCATAATGAAAAAATATATGAACCTCTCTGATAAAATAATCCAGGACAAAGAGCATATGCATTGATGCTGTCATGACCAACGAAATCAGCCATCCTTTCATTAGGTATGATTTTACAAATATGCTGAGATCCAAAAGTACCTAACAAATCAATAAAGATTAATATACAAGCATATTTTAAATACATTCTTTCACCATTTTCAACCCATACACAACACACTACTGTCAGCTTTCCACATAATATTGAAGTACAGAACTCGAGTGCAAAACTTTGAAGGGGTGATAGAACATATCTAAACAAGCAATGTTTGTCTTAGGGGTCATTCAAGTATTATGTCAGCATCGAGGGGGGGTTTCGGATTTGCTGATTTTTGATGACGGGGGGGGGGGGGGGGGTGTCGAAGGTTGTTTATGTCATCAACCACCCCTTTTTGAAAAAAATATGACATATTCTAAGCTGCTGACGGGGGGGGGGGGGGGGGGGGGGTCAAAAATGGCTGAAAATCTGCTTACGTAATACTTGAATGGCCCCTTACAATGCATGATTGCAATGCAAGGGGTGCATTATTAGGTGACATTCATTGAACACATGAAGTGCTGGTTGTGCAATTATTTCACCCACTTACTATTGTTTCTATCACAGAGTGCAGAAGGGACAGCTGGTCTCAGGAATCAGGAAAAGGCGGAGATGCATTTCATACGTCATGCTGTGAACGGGAAGACCTTGGAAGCCCCAAACACTTAATGAGTGTGAAGTTTTTGAAGAGTGTTTTCTCAACAAGACATGTATCAGATCGGAAAACCTTTCAGCATTTTGACTGGCTTCTTGTCATATACTCACATTCCCAGTACATCTTGTATCTTGCACACAGCTAACAAGGGAGTTGTTTTGCACAGTCACTGGTACTTTTCTTGAAAGATTTAACCAATCTGGCACACAACGCATCAGAAATACTCTCATTGCTGTCTTTGAGCTTCCAGAACATTCAGGCCTGCACCAGTTTTTCAACATTTTTCAGCCTGCATTCACGAAATACTTGATACCTTTTCCTTCTTTCCGAAACTAGCCTTCCTTTCTGTAATTCATGATAGAAAAATGATTGGTGTAATTTTTTTTACCCAGTGTTTTATAAATTCAATCACAGCACCAGCTCACTGCTTTGTTGTGACTATGCATTGCAAGAGGAAAATGGTTTATTTAGATGTTAGTGTTCCTAAACACCTTGAAGTTTTGCCTCGCACTGCTGCATGCATGCATGATCAACAAGTACTGAAACAGTGACATTATTAATTTTCACATGTTTGATTACTTTTGTTTTTTGGTTCAAGTTTCGATCAAGTCTCTTTCAACATTAATAATTGGACCCGTTTCAGGGAGTTCAATATAACAAGTAATACTAACCAATCCAATCAATCCAAAGTGAATGAACGTAGTTTTCACATCTTCTCCAAAACAAAAAATGGGATTTATTTCATGGCCATTGAAAAAACCACTCAGAATACCTATGACAGAAACAAATTGGTTTATTGCGGAATATTTAACGATTTATCAAAAATCTAGGTTTTTTATAGTCTTAATATCTGAAAACTGGTAAATAAAAAATTGCAATTGAGAGTTTATTCAAAACAGCTAAAAAAATTCATCTGTGTCATCCGTCAGAAGATCTCAGGGTAGTGTGAGAAGCACAATAAGTGTATGAATTGAAAATAATATTTCTCACCTGATCGCTTGTTGGCTTTCATATCTTCCTCCGTAGCGGTTTTCATGCATAGTCCAACTAAATGCATTACGAATGACCACAGCACACAATATATCAGAGAGCTGACCGTTATGCCTTTTATCTTATCGTATCCCCAGTTAAGATGCAGACCATAATAAAAGCTTCCACCAAATGTTGCCAGACAAAGCAGCAAAATAAAAACACCTATAAAATTGAAAAAAAAAAATCAAGTTATTCACATCTCAATACCTGAGGATATATACAGTGGAAATTTGATAATTCAACACACCAAGAGTAACAATAAACATGTTGACTGAAGCAGATGCCAGGTTAGCGAGGATTCATTTGATCTCAACCTCGCAATTTTTAAATACCAATTATGCCATACACCTGTATAACAATATATATATTCTATGATAAGTTTCCAAATAATCTTGGATTACAGTGAAAAAAACATAAGTGTATCGAAATATTTATTACGAATAAGCAGTGTAATTGCCAAAAATTAGGTAAACTTTCATTTTTTGAATTAAAAAAATTTCAGTCCAGTTTATTCAACCATCTCTCGCTCAAATTCAGATGTGACTTTCTAGTTCCCATGGGTCAAGTTTTCAGGATCCAAAAAGTGGAAAGTGACCTTCCCCCCACCCCTTAAGTATAAGTAAGTTTTTGACCAACAAACAACAAAAAACACTGAAATGAAGCAAAAATTTATTAATTAGGCATCTCATGGGCAATTTCGAAAAATTTGTTGTGATAACACAGTACGAATTGTAGTCAACTTAAGCTAGGTTTAGCAATCACATATCAAATTAGAAGAGTTTCTTCCCCTATTGAATTTAGTACTATGCCAACCATAAGAATAATAAATGTTGAGTTATTAATGTTTGACTATACCTGCAACATTTGTTTTAATTTGGTACCTAAGCAATTCACTAATAGCAGAGCATTCATTGTCCGATATAATGACAAGCCTATGTCAGTAAAACAAAATTTCAAGATTATTGAATATACATCAATTTAACAGTCCAAACGTTTAATAAATTATATTCAAATACAAACATTCCCCCAAAGCAGAATGTTTTGCATCGTCCTGCAACAAGCACTCAGATGACTGAAAATGTTTCTGTGGTAAAAATTAAGTGAATAAATTACTGTTCATAATTAATATTTATAATTATTACAGTTAATGAATTATTTATTAATAGTGAACAGTAGTAGGAAAAATTCCCAAATAGTGTGTTTCTACATCAAGGCCACCTCAAGAGTCCCTGGGAAATGTGATTTTTCCGAGCCCCCCCCCCCCTGGAAATGCCTGCCTGCTAGTTTACGTGCATGATTCTGAAAATTTTAATAACATTTCATTTTCATGAGGTGTCCAAGTTAGACCATGCATTAAGACAGCATTGTTTAACATGGAAGAGTTCATTTTCTTTTTTTTCTTGGAATTCATCCAGAGCCTGTTCTCCAGCAGCAGCAGCACTCACTGTTCTATAATGAAGGTTGCAATTTTCGGTACATTCTGTTTTGAGTGGGGAAGCACACATTCAACCAACATAGACACACAATTTGGTCATGATTTGCTTTGAAGATGCATCAAATACTTAATTTACTGACATTGTCTGATGAATTACTATGCTCTTGCTGCTCAAACTGAATAACGCCTTTTGAAGAAACACTCAAAAGCGTGCTTCTGCTTATTTGCACTTATCTCTTTGCCCTCATTAACATGCTCATTTTCTTAGGAAAGAGAATTTCAAACTTTAACAAATAATTTCATCAACACCAAAGAAATAGTTATCACTGAGAAAACCGATGTTGGTTAACAGAGAGAGATAAATAAGGGTCAGATAAGCATGTTCTATTTTATTGTCTTAGAACAGTGTTTCTCAACCTTTCTGAACCCAAGGACAAGTAAAATGTCTGAAACAATGCGACAAACCACTTGCATCCTGTATCATGGGACATTTCTGTATTTTTAGTGGTTCTGAATTTCTTTTTATACATTTGTCCCATTTTTTGGCACGCACGAACACAATATGATGTTTATTAAAATTCATAATGTTCACTAAAAATAAACAGCATTTTTAAATGTTAATAAACTGATAATTTTGAGTATAAATACAAAAATTCATCTCACATTGTCAAGCTAAGTGGTTTTCCCTCAATTTTTGATCAATTTTAACTGCAATTGGGGATTTCGCTGACTTATGCAGATGTGCCAACTTTTGAAATCCAAAAATCCGGAGATTCTCCCGAGGGGGTACCCCCCCCCCGACACTCATACACTCGATCAAAAAAAAATTTCGAAAAAACTTTTTTTTTTTTAATAAATTAAGAAAAAGTTACATTCTTCCCCCCCCCCCAAGGCAGGTTCAGCATTGCCCCTGAGAGGAATTTAATTGCATGTCAGTCTTTCCATGCAGAATAAAGAAATCACATCTACATAATGTTCATAAAGTATAAGTGTTTCCTTTCGTGGATGCTATCAGTGATTGATAATCTTGGCTATATGAATTCTTAAAAGCTTTATATTTAGCTGGTTTACCGCACGGCTGTTAATGGAATACAATAACGATTGTACAGGAATTTCGGCAACCAAGGTCATTCCCCTGATAAATGATTGGCGATAAATGCTACAAAAACGAAGTGGTGTCTTTGCCAGTTGCTTAAATGCGGTCACAGAGACTTTTTTATGGCTGTGCTCGTGTGGATGGAAATGACTATGGCTGTTCTCCCTAACGACGACTGTAATTATTGATGCCATGACAACGTGAAAGCTCGCGTAAAATCTAATTTTCTGCTAAAATCCGGAGAAATTTTAACAAATCTGGAAAGTGGGAGGAAGGATGAAAAATCCAGTCTCCTGCCTGAATCGGGAGAGTTGGCAGGTCTGCTTATGGCAACCCTTCTAAAGACAATTGGGAAACATCCCGTATTATACAGTAATCGGGTCATTTGAATGTCCCCCCCCCCCATCAAATTTTTGTTCACTGTGATTTGTAACAACCTTTTATTTCCCCACCCTTTACTCCTTTTTACAGTAGTTAGCAAATTTGTAGTAAATTGCATTTTCGGGCTGCAAATTAATTATATCCTGTATTCTGGATCGCAATTTCCCGTATTTTCCTTGATGAGGTACAATGAACTTAAGTATGAAGGTATAAATTTTTATTTGTGAATACATATGGATAATAACAATGACAATTGATTAATTTTCCATCCAGTTAGAATTGAATTATCACGTCTGCCTGCGGAGCACCTATGCCATCGTCACGAACCACAGGTTGAGAAATGCTGTCCTAGAAGCATTTCGAGCATCTAGCTACTGAAGTGCTAGATAGGGAATTTCTATGAATGTGAAGAGCTTCCCAAAAATCTAGGTTGGGATGTGGGGAGTACTTTCAAATGATTTGAGTTTAAAATTTAAGAATTTCATCACAAAAAATGTATCTATTTTATTTGGTAACGAATCTGGAGGAAAATATGTTCATTTATGAAATAAAATATGATTAAGATAAAATAATAAACCTTACCATTCAAGCGATATATATTGATAGTTTCTTTGGAGCCATATGAAAATCCTTTGACTTTCTTCCCAATTGGTATCTTTGACAGTGCAAAAAGGGTCAAGTGCAGAGCCATACAAGCAGGTAGAGGATATTTTATGCTGTTGGCAAAGGTACTCCAATCTGAATAGTAAGGAGGACGTTCCAGGAGGTTGCATATTTTCTGCAACATAATGAAAGATATAAAAAAATTTATGAGCTAAACTTAGATATAACGGCACTAAGCATTTTCAATGCATTACAATGTGACACTAGGGTTCCCCTAATTAAAAAACAGAGAAATTATTTCTTATATAAAGCCTTGAATTCTATGCCCTAATTCAAATGGGCAATTCTATGCCGATTCAAAATAAAAATAGATATTGTACCGATGTAAATATTAAGCATTAAATTTCTTTACTTTTCGTATTAAAATTTTGAGTTTGCTGGTTTTTTTACCAAAACTCATTAAATCCGTGAAAGAATAAAAATGTATAAATTATTAACCAGCATCATGAAAGTTAGAAACATATCATAATAAATGCATCCTCCAATTGCGCAAGAAACAATCTTGTCACTCTGGTTTATGTTTTTCATTCAGTTGATGCTGAATGGCCCGTTGGTAGTATAAGTGCATCGAATGAATTGAGAAACACTGCACCATATGCGATACTGAACCGCCACCACGAATTTACTTATAAAAGAGATGGGAGCAGTGTTATCCGAAAAAATACTTTTGAAGCGTAATTTCACTCCTTTCCAAAACTTTTGCAAAAAAAAAAACAACACATTTTTTTTTTATCAGTGAGGCCGACTTAACAAAAAAAATTACCTAAACTCAAAGGAGTGTTTCCACTCCGCAAAATTTGGAGTAAAAACTTGAAGTTTGATACATGCATGTATCTAACCCTTATTGGCAAACACTGGGTGGGAGAGCCCTTATGAATAAAATAGAATCTTTTCTCTACAAGAAAAACATCATTCTATGAAGTTAATTCAGGCTCAACAAACTTTCATGTTACATGAACAGATTTTCTGTGTTCACATTTGTTGCTTGTTAAGTTTATTTCTTACGTTGAAAAATATGCATTCTTAATGATTAACAAGATTTGTTTCAATTAGTATAGTCAGGCAGTTCATTTAAATTAAAAAAATATGATTTAAATCAAATTAATCAGATTCCCTCTTACTGGGAAAAAATGAGTCTGGCTCACACTTAGCTTAACAATTTACAAAAAGAAAAAAAAAACTTTCTATGGGGGAAAAAACTGAAGTCCTGATAACTACAAACACATTTTTTATGTTATGATATTAGCCTGTTCCGTACTTAGCAAAAGTGATAACAATAACCAAATGATAACATTATCTGTGATTCTGATAAGCAGCATCTACTGAACTTTATAAAGAAACTATTACTCTTCCCTCCCTCTGAATTTGCTAATGTATCAAGGAGGGGAAAAACAATTTGAAAATTAAATGAATCATCAAAAATCACCTTCGTGCAACCGAAGCTGAAGAACAAAATGATCAAGGGAAGCAACAAAATCTTCATTGCAACCCATGTAAAGGCCAGGTACGAAAACTGATGAGCAGCTACAACGCCACCTTCTTCATCATCTTCCTCTTCTTCTTCCTCCTCCTCCTCATCATCCTCTTCTTCATCATCAGAGAAGGCCTTTGTTCTACTTCTTGTGCTCATTCTTTTCAGAAGCACCACAGGTTCAGGTGTCCTCGTGGCAGACTGAAGAAAAAATTCCAGTTCAATATTACACATTAAAAAAACACAATTTCTTAAACATGAAATAAATGAATACTCGTTGTGAAAATCAAATTTTAGATTGATTAAAAAAGTTCCTTGCAAAACTTAATCAGCAATGAGAAATGCAAATATGGATTTTATTAACTCACATCTTTAATTACTTAGGCGACAGCACATAAGGAATGTAAATCAGAGGAGGGGTGCAAGCATAAATTGCAACTAAAAAAATTAACTATACTCTGTACGTGATGAAATATGCACCGAAATGGAAGGTATGAGAGAGACTAATCACTTGCATCAGGGCTGGATAAATCCCCGGCACCTAAGCCACGGCAACTAAGAAATTGATATTGGTGCCTAAAATTTTCTATGTATGGCTACTAAATTAAAATCTGAGGACAATACAAAATTTTCGGAATTTAATTACAGGATTTATATCAGAGTATCTAACAATAACAAAGCCGGTCACTTTGTCCTCGAAAAGTCAAAAGAAATACTATTTCTGATCTTCTTTTCGTAGAAAAAAAAATGTATGGCAGCTAAAAAATTGGTTTGGTGCCTAATACTTTTGTCAAGCCGTGACTTATATCCATGGCAACAAAAACCTCAATCCAGGAGTTCTTAATCTATGGGTCACAACCCAAACTTTATTCACAAGGATTTCGAGACGGGTTGTACAATTTCACTCACAGCTAGGAACTCGAGCTATGGGCCACGGCTCAAACTTGATTTGCAAGGGCTTCCTAGAAGAGTCGTACAAATCCACTTACTGTCTTTTACAAAGGCACTTACTGCATCACTGGTTTCACTGATTTCAAAGAACACAGTCCCGTAGATAGCAAAGAAGATCTTGTTGTTGATTTGGGGTCATGGCTGAAAAGGTTAAGAACCCCTGTAAGACATGTAAATCTATCTGCAGACAAATCTTTCTGAACTCATTGCAGAATAATTGTGTGATCACATGATGATTATAATCATGACATGAACATAATTGCTAATTCCCAGACTTGATAAATCTTTAGTTTGTCATGTGATGAAATATTTCGCTGCCAAAGGAAACATGTCATGCAACTTGAGGGGAAAATAGTAATTCTTTTTGGAGATTGCATACAGTGACTATGTGACCCGTTTTCCGAGCATTACTGCATTTTACCGTAATTTTGGCCACCCGACTTTAGAGCTTTTTGGCCACCCAACTTTAGAGCTTTTTTGCCAGCTGAAATTGCCTCTAAAAGTCACTTTATTTTATCTCCATGAAGATCAGTAACTGGTTCTGAAAGTGAACTTTTGAGCACAGCTAGACAAATCAAAAAATAAACTTGGGCGTAAGCCAAATTTTTCTGGAGCCAGGCATAATTTTTTTTTAGAACAATGACCAAATTAATTTTTTTGGGCTTTTCTGGGACTAGGTGACTCTCATGTTGGCGGATATAGTTATGTAAATTACAAAAATTTTATTTCGACCCCAGACTTCCATTTAAGTACCAATGCTGATATTTTTAGTTGCCATGATGACCTGGCATTTGTCCAGCCCTGCTTTTAAGACAGTTCAAAATCACGAGAAAATAAGAAAATTGCTTGTCAGACCCGAATTAGTTTTATTCAAAAACAAAAATTACTACTAGAACAACACATTTTCTAAGTGGCACCAGCAAGTAGACAACAATTTCGATCTCAACCACAGAAAGAATGAAGAGGCTTATATGTGAAAGAGTGAGTCCACTTTAGGATTGATAGACCCTACACTGTTTTGCACCTCAGCCTGACAACTACAATGGAGTATATGCAACATACCCAAAGGAAAATTCTGTGGCTTTTCCTCCACTTATTTGGCTACATTGGCAATTTAACACTCGTTATTTGGCAGAATGGCTTATTTTCTTTCAAAATGAAACATCTATCCAAGTTTTGGTGCAATGCCAATCGCCAATAGAAACCCCAGTTATTTCAGCTCCTGTTTTTTTAGAACTTGGATGACTGTTTTCGGGAAAAGAAACAGACTCACATTTGGGTTTGTTTGAAAACCAGAGAAGATCATCTTCAGTCGACTGCACGATCATAGATATCTGCTGGGCTTTCACAATGGTAAGCCGGACAAGCGACCATGATTTTCGAGATGAAACAGAGCATGGAAAGAACCGAAAACTGATTCATGGAAAAATCTCTGAACTTTCCTTCTTGTTTCATGAGTTTTTCATGATAGCAGACATCCAGTACAAGCTACCAGATTATCTCAGGCATCTTAAAAAATTAAAAAATTATAATGAAAGTGTTCAACCCCTTAAAAAAAACCTAAATCAATGGTTGGGCCTATCTCACCGGTGTTTTATCGAAGCAATAGATGCCTTTGTTGTGTATGGCAGACACATCCTTTATACCAAGGAAAGCACTCTCTGCTATCGATGATCGAATATCTGAATTAATCCCAGCCTGGTTCCGAAACAAAAAAGAAAAAAAAAACAATCAAATCCTTTTTGCCATATCTTAACTACCCCAAAACGAGTAGAAAAGTAACACAAAATACCTTTTTTTGAATGAATAAAATAAAATATTGACCAAGCAGACCAAAACATATAATGACTAAAACATATCAAAATGAAAAAATGAGTTAAAAATACTCATAATCACCCTCGTAAGTTGCAAGGCTGCGATTCTCGCAGAAGATCTCTGAACCGCAGAGGCAGTGCTCTGAACATCCTTTTCAGTAGCTTCAGAATAAGTTATTTTCTGAGTAGTGCTGTTGGTTGTAACCGTAGAGACAGATTTCGAGATAGATGATCGCGACAACTCTTCCCCTCTTTTGAAGGTCTTTTCTTCGCTCTTCGAAACAGAATTGCTGTTCTTCTCCCGTTTATTGGCTGGCTTTTTCTCCGGTTTCGGAGTACTAGCTTTCCTGGAAGGCGAACGAGACGTTTTTCTGGAGGGAGATCTAGACCGGGATGAACGTGCGGCTCTGCTAGCAGATGTGCTTCTTGAGCGATTACGGGTAGATCTGCGGACACTACTTGAAGGCTTGGTAAGCTAAAAAATATATAACTACATCAGGAAAAATCATAACAAAATTTTTACAAAAAATGCTGCACCAGTAGCTTCTACTTTTGCCCTCCAATGGTCTGTTCCAGCGCTACTTGGGGGAGGGTGGAGGACAAATCACAAACTTTGGGAAACCACTGATCTGAAGCAACGTACATAACAAAATTTTGCGGGAAATATTATACTTTACCTTGAGGTCAGAAACTTTCACAGATGTCACAGAACCATCTTCAAACTGGACCTTGCACTGTTGACCAGACAAACTCAATACCGTTGCTGGATAATAAACACTACTGCCGGACCATTTTGCTTCGACCTTTTCACCCTTTTTAACTTCGACTTTAGCCAAGGGAGGCATCATGGGAAGACGTCTACACTGACAGACTACAAAATGTTAAAAGTTGTTAGTTATATGGCATTTCAATTATTGAAACTGTTCAATCAATAATAGTTATACAACAGGGTTTACAAAATAAAAAATCTAGGTGCCAACCAAATATTTGAGGAGTCAATCATATCTCTTTTGCTCGAGATAGTTCAAACACAGAAAATTTTTGGCATCAATATCAATTTTCTAGTCGTCGTGGTGACCTTGTGGCTGGGATTTGTCAATCCTGATTATACGGGTATCTCTCGCTTTACGTAATCTCACTTCACTTCACAGATTTTCGATATAATAAGACTTTGAAAAATCAATGTAAGGAAAAACATAACCTACAAAATTTGGCCTGGAGTTTGATTTTAACTCTGAAAATTGAAATACAAATTAAACATTCAACATGATTGATCCTGTTGTAATGACAAAATTTGTCATATTTGAGGATCAACTGCAGAAGGAAAAAACAAATAAAAAGCTTAAATCCAGCTCATCAGAGCTCACCAACAAACATCTTTTAGTAACACATTGATCATGAAATCGGAATTTTAAGATGACAGAAATGATTGTGATATTTACGAGGATATTCGGAATTCGTGGTTTTCTACAATATTTTTTTAAGGACAAACAATATTGCTTTTCATCCGAATCTTGACCCTTTCATTAAAAAATTATCGGCTGTCATCACGATCTCTTCAGGATATAACGGTCCAAGCTCATCCAAACCAATCTATCGATTAAGAACAGTCAAAATTATTAAATTCATTCTGTATGTAAATATAATCGATTCATCCATAAAAATTTATTTCGCTGCAAGAATTAAGTATATTTTCTGTATTCTTCTGTAAAGAAACTCCCCTAACTATTCCTATCTCACCCATATTAAGTTCAAGTCACTTAACGCCATTTAGTCGTATAAGATTATTTTGCCGAACCAATTAATCACATAAAGCAGGGGGACACCTGTACAGTAAAACTTCGGATTATGAGCAAACTCGTTCAGAAATGTTTTGCAAAACGAGCGAAAATTTCAAAGAGCATATAAAGTCATGGAATTGAGTGGGAAAGGTGGGAAATTTTTGAGAGTTTTCAAACTGTTTGGCAAGTTAGAAAAATATTTTTGAAATAAAATATGCAACAGACACTAGCGAGACAAAAGATTCGTCTGTAAAAGAGTGGGGACAGTGTTCATGCATAACAAATATTTTCACTGCTTTTTTCTAACTTATAAGTGGATCTAATTGCACACATTTGACTATGTAGTATAATATTTGTTATGTGTATTACTGCCAATTCATGGCAGCATTACACAGTAACAAACTTCACGTTAGGTTCACAACAATTGCACAGAGGAATGTGGACGAGGTGCATGTGTGGTTAGTAGTACAGTCAAATCCCATTATAATGAATGCCAAGAGACCGAAAAAATCACTTCGCTATAATGAAATTTTGTTATAAAGGAATTCCATTGTTCCTATGTAAACTTATCTGGGGGATTAGAAAAGTGTTCGTTACTACAAAATTTTCGCTATAACGGTATTAGTTAAAACGGGATTCAACTGTAGTAGTAATGCACATGCACATTGTGTCACTTCTGCCTATAGCCTTTGACCATACATCTAAAAATCTACATAAGATGGACGGAAACAAAATTACTATGCATCCAGCCATAACTATACATCGCCAACATTCTTTTCGAATGTCAAAGTAAGTCATTCGGAATGACCATCTCATACAGCATAACGCCTCTATCATAATTCTGTGAAACTAAAAGAATGTTCCAAATATATGTGAATGGCAAGATTTTTTTGACATCATAACCAATTTGCCGCCATTTGCTAGAGTTACTGGTGGAATAATGGGAACATCAAATAACATTTGAAAATGTGCCAGAGAGGCGGGTTTAGGAAGACTGTAAGGGTATGTGGAATATTGGAAACTAGTTTGAGTTCCGTATTCGAACAGAAGTAGCTTGATTGGTCATTCCCGGATTCGAACCCAGGTAACAGGACGAGAGTCAGATATCTTAATCACTCGACTACACAGCATGTCTGAAAACTGGGTTTAGGAAGATTGCTTTGGTGGAGTCAAGCCAAAACTTAGCAATAAAAAAGGTATACCACAGCAATTCTCCAACTTTTGTCACCCGCAGCTTCCTCGTCTAATTTATAATTCAACTGCAGTTCCCAGAATATCCTGGTAAATATTTCCCCATATAAAAGAACCAGTTCAAACATAATTAGGCACACAAATCAATATCTACAGTTCGCTGCAAAGCACACTGAGAAATACTAGTTTACTGTACATGCCTATTGGTAATTAACAGGCAATTAATCGTTACATAGGATTCTCGCTGCATTCTAAATTGAAGGTAAACTCATAAGTATGGAAGAACTCGAATTAAATATCCGCAACATTCCTACACAGTATAAACGTATTATCATTAAACGTGTCAAACATTTTGTCTTTGTGATCGAAAGATGCTCGATCACACATTATTGCGTTAAAGACAAAACTACAGCAATAATCTATATCATCCATGTATTATTAATCAATGCGACCAAGTAACCTCCAATACAAAACAATTACATCATGTCAAACATCTTAACCCATTACACAACACAGCTTATGCAACATGAATAAAATTGTCTTTTACTAACTGAATATACATGTCATTTTACATATTAATGTTATTATACGGCACATAGATTACATTTTAATGTGAATTTAAATGTCACGTGAGGGAGGTGATTAACTTTTCGAGCTATAGATAGATTATCAACGTTGACTTCAATTGGCGGTTTGGCGCCATTATTCAATCGCGCCCATCATAGATAGAAATCATAGTTTAATGAGTAATTTATCATTGTCAACGAATATAAATTACATATTAGATGACAACAGTTAATTGATAAATGATATGAAAAATTTATAATAGATGCTTTATTTGATTAGATATTGAAACGGTGATGTCCGTTCGTTAGTACTAACCGGAGATGTTTTCGATATTTAACACTGATTATATAACATGGAAAATTAAAAATCCCGGGGGATATATTTCATTGAATGGTTCAATGAAAGATTGGATTAATGAAAATTCATTGAAACAAAAAAAAAAAAAAATCGAATATGTAATTGTCGGGGGAAAAAAAACTTACTATGTGTGTTTGCAATCAAAAGCACGCCGAAAAACTCAACGGACGCTCAAAATGTGGCGGCGCGAAGAGCCCTGATTGGTCGGTCCCGCCGTATCTGTCATTTGATTGGCCGATCGGCCCGGATGAATCTCATTTTTGAAGAAGAAGAATCGTTTGTTGGGGGTCGGCGTAATTTTAGACCTTTTTTTTTCTCTGACGAGCGTCACATGTCAACCACGTTCGGGAGAATAGGGAGGAAGGGAATAAAACTGACAATTAATTAATTAAGGGAACTTAATTAATTATAAGAAAAATAACATATAATTCAAAATTTTTAGCTCAATTAATGGTTTATTAAATATTAATTATAACAGTTATACGAAAATATCAAGTGGATACTTTTATGTTATTGAAAGAAAAGGAAACACATTACTTTTTCATGCAAACAAAGGATCCTTTTATGAATGTGATCCCCTCCCCCTTCCGATAAGATGTTCAAGGATCCCTGGAAGTGATATGGAAAGATTATTATTATACTTCGGAATGACTCTGCAAAGTGGGGAGCTTTGGACTGTTACCCTGCAGGGACCCCTTTGCAGATAAACATCCAACTTATACATGCTGATTTTACCTGCATCTAATTATCAAAAGAAGGGGGGACTTGAGCATGGCCCCCACATCCTGGAGCAGAAGATAGATAGTTAGGCTGAAATTTTTTGCGGGGGGGGGGGGGCCCCCGTTAGACTTTTCACGGGCCCTTCTGTAGTTAATTTATATCGTAAAAAAGCAAAAAATTATGAGAATTGTCCCGGGCCCTATCGGCCCCGGTCTTGTGGGGGCCATGGCAGTGCCGTCTTAACGCATGGGCCCACCCGGGCACGGCCCGGGGGGCCTCACAAAAAATGAAATGTGGTTGAAATTTCAGAGAATTCACTACGTAGGGCCTCAGAAAAATCATTTGGCCCGGGGGCCCACGATGCTCTTAAGACGGCCATGGACTTGGGTGCTGGAACGTAGAGTAAGGCCGCAACCAGGACCTGTCTCTCGCATGGGCAGGGCCGCAACTAGATGCTTGGTCACTCGGAGGCAAGCGCGCATTTTGACGCCCCCCTTGTAATGTTGAAAGAGAGGTTTCAGAATGAAATTTGCGCCCTCTCAGGTCTAGCGCCCGGGAACACGAGACTGGCCTGCTCCCCCCTCCTAGTTGCGGCCCTGCTGCGTATGGGCAAACGAGGCACATGACAAGGCCCCAAAAATTTTCGGGCACCATTCGCATGCCAAAATTGCCATCTTCTTTGGATATTTCAATTTTTTTACAAAAATATTATAACACGTATTTTTAATTTTTGATCGTCTTGGAGGAAGGCACGGACCCTAAAGTTCCCTCTAACTCCTGCGTACGTCTCTGCTTCCAAGAATGCTACATATAAAGGGCTCACAAAATCGTTTTTTGTCCAGGGCCCCCGAACTTATGAGAAACAGGCCCTGGCAGCAACGCCACAACTATATGCTTAGTTAGCTTGGACATTGTGGCGCCCCATGTATGAATGGTGAAATATGTGCCCTTTTTGGCCTATAGATATACAGGGGACAATGCCCATCCTCCCCCCCCCCCCGTATCTCCGCCCATGACTGCGTGGGAGCTCAAGGCAGAAACGGATTTAGTTCGTTTGAGGCCCCTCCTCTTAAATTTTAAAAGAGTGTAATGAGTTGGGTCTTTACGGTGCCCTTCAGAAGGCCAGGGCGCGCCCTCACTTTTAAAACCGCCTCTGATTCAGGGTATTAAAAAAAATTACTTTTGTTAGGGGGCTGAGGCCCCGCAATAAATCACACGCAACTCATCTCTTGCCTTAAAAAAAAAAAGTGATGCCTAGCTATACGGCCCTTAGGCTGGGCTACAGGTCACTTGCCACGGGCCCCCTTTTTGTCAATTTATAGTGTGAAAAAACAAAGAAATGAAAATCGTCTCGGGCCCACCGGGTTAGTAACTAGAGTTACGAGGTAGTTACGAAGTAGTAACCCTAGTCACGCTTTGGCCCCATCCTGGCATGATTCATGGGGGTCCTCATGTTCATGGGGGGGGGGGGAATCTACGCGATGAGATCTCAAACTACGGTTTTCGTGAGAAAGTACGCACATACGTAAGCTGTTACTTCTAGCTTTCCCACTCACAACATCAGTTTGCACAGGGACCCATGATGTTGAGAGAGTCCCATGGCGTAGGGCTCCATAGAGTCCCCAAAAGAAGGAAGCTCACTGAACTCTAGCCCAGGGTCAGGGCCGTCATTTCAACTTTTTCCGGGGGGACAAAGAACATGTACTCAATGTATGTATCTATATATACATACAATTTTTAGTGTATTTTCAAAAACCATGGACCTGGCCCCCCCCCCAAATGACGGGCCTGCCCAGGGTTGCCCTTACCAGACGAATAATAGAGCTAGGTGCGTCTCAACCAGGGCCGCAACTTGGGCAGAGCAGGCGGGTCTAGTGCCCCGGGCGCTGCACCACAATGGACACCGAATTCACCCTTTAACAGCTTTTTCTACATGCAAGAGGTGCCAAAATTCCGACTTACCCCGGGTAACAAAATATATAGTTGCGAGCCTGGTCTTATAGTTGTGGCCCTGAACCCTAGACAATACAGAATTAATGAACGAAATAATTCCAGAACTGATGTAAATTGAGAATTAATGAAAGAAACAATTTAAAAATTGGCGAAAGCTTCCAATAATTTAACCTAAGTGCGGGGATCGGTGCGGCCGCACCTGTCGCACACCCCCTAAGGGCGTCTCTGCTCTAGCCCAGGGTGGGTTCGAATCCAGGGTGATATGTCTGGGCGGGGGTGATTGATTGTGCATATTAGTTCGATCGTCCTGTGTTTTTCGGAAATAATTCGGTTCTTGGGAGGAATGATCGCTCCCTTCTGGATCTGCCAAGTTAGGAAATACTGTGTTAGGCCTGCGTCTGGTGACACCTTTTCGGTGTCGCGAACCCTTTTCAGCGTCAGCAGGTCAATTTCGATGCCGCCCATAAAATCCAAGATGTAGGTATTGTTTTTTTTTTATAATTTGCATATCATAAAAAGGGGAATAAATTAAAATTTCACAGCACAATTTATGCAAACGCAAAAAGGATCCCGCGGACCCTTCAACAAAGTGGATCACAGGTGGAAAATGCTGTCCTAGCATAGGTAGGGTTCCACAGACCAAACTTTTTTATTTATAAGATTTTTGTTTTTTATTAATATTTAGTTTTGATTAAATTCAATGCAATAAGCATAAAAGCGTCTCTCCATTGGATGGGGGTTGGGGCAGGGCCGTCTTAAGAGTATCATGGGCCCCCGGGCTAATGGATTTTTCTGAGGCTCTACCAAACAACTTCTCGAAACTTTCAACCAGATCTCATTTTTCTGAGGCCTCTCTTTGCTTGTGGCCCCCGGGCCGTGCCCGGGTGGGCCCATGCCTTAAGACCGCTCTGGGTTGGGGTACCTTGGATAAGACAGGAGGGTCACGAGAAGAAAAAAAGGGGGCGGGACATGGGCAAAAACGATAAAGAAAACACTGCTCTAAACCAACACAGTCGAATGCCGTTATAACGAACGCAGAGACCGCTCCGAAGAGACCGGAGAAATTACTTCGTTATAACGAAACTTTGTTATAAAGGAATTCCAGTTTCGCATTGTTCCCACGTAAAATTATCGGAGGGGGGGATTAGAAAAGTGTTCGTTAAAACGAGATTTTTGTTATAACGGGGTATTCGTTAAAACGGGATTCGAATGTAATAGAATCAGCATCCTCGGGCCCCATCTTAAACCATTCATACCCCGGTGCCACAAATGTGTGACAGAGCCGTAACTAAGCCAGGGCAACCGGGAACCCGAGCGAATGTGTGGGAAGGGGATAGGCTCGCAAATAATGTACACTTATTTTGCATAACTTTTTTCCACTTTTAAGCCCCCCCCCCCCCCCTCAAGATGTCTGCCCCGGCGTGCCAAGAAGGCAGCTACGGTCCCTGATGTGTGGGTTGTTTTTTCTCACTGTAGAATTTGTTTCTTTTGATCTCAGGGCATAGGCGAGGATAGACTTGGAAGTCTGGGGGGGGGGGCACGGTCATTATTACTGGGGGGGGGCACGATGATGATGATGCCAATTCATATATGCATATATACATTAGATCAGTCAACTTCACCTTTGACGCTGGGGGGGGGGGGGGTTCCGAGCAAGTGAGCAAATGTTCTGGGCACCCGCTACCCAGGGCCGTCTTAAGAGCATCATGGGTCTCCCGAGCCAAGTGGTTTTTCGGAGGCCCTACCTGGTAAATCCTAGAAAATTTCAACCGGATCGCATTTTTGTGAGGCTCCCCTCTTCTCTTGAGGCCCCCAGGCCGTTCCCGGGTGGGCCCATGCGTTAAGACGGCACTACGCCTACCTTGCTGGAAGTACCAATTTACATACTTACCCTCTAAAAATCACTTTAATGCTACTACTTAACTATATATGCAACTCCTCGCACACATTCCCCTCTGGAATTTCTAACGAATCGGCAAATGTCGGAACGTGTTGTGTAAGTAACGTATTTCTGTTGTCATAAATTACTTCCAGCAAGGTAGGCGCAGTGCCGTCTTAACGCATGGGCCCACCCGGGCACGACCCGGGGGCCTCAAGAGAAGTTGCGCTTGATTCATGTTCTTGCTGGTGCTGCCATCCGTCTTCCATATTTTGAAGTTAAGATGGTATTAATGTGGTTAGAACTCTTAGGTACTTAATAGAAAACTTAGGTACTTATGGTTAGAATTCCTGAAATCCCATGTTATGTCTGTATTATGATGAAGGGCTGCCTATTCTCTCTGCGGAGGGACTTTCCAAATTGGAGTCCGGCTAGCATTCGCACCTCGAAGTTGGAAAATCACTTTACTAAAAAGGGCTTCCCCCCCCCACCCCGACCATGCCCGGGGAGGCCCCCACGCGCCAAGATAGAGCTTCCTCCATGCGGGGAGTGGGGGCATACTATACAGGCACTTCATTGTATCAAACTGTGACTCTTTTGTCTTTCAAAAGACATCCGAATAACGCGATGTTTGAAAACGAAACCTGCTGCGATGTACCTAATCGTCGACCCCTTCCCCTGAGATAATTTTTTTTTTCAAGTGTTACCCTTCGCAGTCCTTTCGAACGAACAATTATAAATACGGTTAAAGCGTTTAATTTCAGGCTACCATGTTACACCCTATTCAAGGATAATATAAGAGGGAAAATAATATCTCCCACTCGACATTTTTCATAGAGTTTCATTCTTGAAAAAAAAAATAATAACGTTTGAGCTACTCTTGAAATTATATTGGAGTTTCAAGGGGGGGTGAGGGGGAGATTCCGAAATTTCACTTTTACGACACTCAAGAGCAAGTGTGCCTTGGAGTCTTTTTCAGTCTGCGGGAGGGAGATATGCGGCATAGACTAAAGATATATTATTCTAACTCTGTGATATGCGGCATTTTTGCCGTTCACGTCCCAGAAAAATTTGTAAGTTTAGGAAAGATGATATGACCCGTATTTTAAGAGATATTCCCGTGATTTTGGTCGTCCCAACACATTCATAAAACTGGGCCGCAACTAGATGCTTGGTCACCCGGGACAATTTGACGGTTGAAGCAGAGGTTTCAAAATAAAATTTGCGTCCCCTCGGGTCTAGCGTCCGGGCACGAGACCCGCCTGCTGTCCCCTAGTTGCGGGGCCCTGTCATGAAAAAAAAAATGCCTCGTTTTTACCCTTATTTTCAACGAGGCTTACATGATTTTTTTGAAATCAAAAATTGAGATTATTCTGGTGACATAAATGAATGCATTTGACAATACGATTTTTTAGCTGTAATTGACAACTTTACCTGCCTTTGACGGTTTTTTTTCCTGCAATTGGCAAGTGTACTTGACTTATGAAATTTTTTCTGTCTGTAATCCTTTGAGAATTTTTGTGGCCCTAATTAGCAACTTCATTTGCCTTTGACAACTTTTTTGGTCGTAATTGGTAGCTTTACTTTCCTTTGACAATTTTGTTTTGGTTGTAGGCCTAATTGGCAATTTCACTTTTCTTAGATCAGCGGTTCTCAACCGGTGCTCCGTGTGCACTTCTTAGGGGCTCCGCGGTGACTCAAGGAAAATAAAATAAATAAGTAAATTTGATAGATATATATAAAATGAAAAACAGAGGCCTACAGGGTTTCGCCATAAAAATTATATACAAAAAGGGCTCCTCGAGTCAAACAGGGCTCCGATATAAAAGTTATGTACTGAAAAGAGCTCCGCGAGTCAAAAAAGGTTGAGAACCGCTGATATATACCATCAAAGTTGTTCCTGAAACGCGGATGCGCTTCCATAGCTTTCATAGAGTAACATGGCTAGAGAATCCATTCAAATGTCATTTCTCACGTTCATTTTTTTTTTTTTGCGAGGACATGGCACATTCGTGATTCTGGCATGACGTAGCCGATATATTGGTTATTGTACAAGCAGAATTTGACAAAATTACGTTACAAAACAAATTACAGTATGATACATGGTAATTAGCTCAGCTGAATAAAGGCATTCTTTAGTTTTGACATATTTTTTAATAAATTTTCTTATTTGCAAGTTTTTATTTTGGAGAATCTCTCATGACCCCCTCCCCTCCCCAACCTCACCTCAGTTCATTGACACGACCCACGGTTTGCGCACCACTGTGATTCGCTCTTACCATAGTTGAATAACAATGTGTTTCAACAAATGAATTACTTTCTTGCTCATTATTTAGCACAACGGAATCACCTAAAAATTCATTTTGGAGGTGTTGAAACGTCTGTTGAAAATCATTCGTGTTGGAGATTCCATTCCGGTAAGACGTGTTTGCGTCTAACCTCGAAGGAAGGCCTCTGTATGAGGCTTAATCTAGATTCAGGTAAGAATCACAGTTTTTAGGGCTTCGGTCGTGGGCATTGACACGGTTAGGTAGCTCTGGGAAGGGTTCCCAATGTCTTCGTTTGATGTTTTTGTGGTTCGTTGTTCTTTCTCCCCTGTTAGTTTGGCTTAGCTCTGTGGACCAGAGAGGTACCGAGCATCGTGACCCCCGGCAGTTTGAGTGAGCGAACCCTTTGCGTTCGTCCTCTCTGCATTTGGAGGTCAGTTGCTCAGCCACTTACACTCAACATCGTCGTGGCAATGGTATCACTGGCTCGTTGTTTCGAGTCACTGTGCCAATGGTGCCGGGTTTTGAGGTGGTGGGCTAAGGGTTCGCAGAGCTGAGCAGAAACCGTTTCATTCAAGACTACTGCAGTCAAACGTAGGTATGTACACTAAACCATTGTGGTGGTCGAATGCGAGAACCCGGGTTCGAACTCTACCGTCACCACAGTGGTGGTCAAGTTGGTTCATCTGAAGTTGGTTTTCTGTGGTTCCCGTAAAATTTTCATCGGGATATATAGGATTGACCACATGAGTTATCAATACACCGTCAATCGACTGCTTCGACAAGAGGACACTAGTACCGTTTGAATTCTCTGAGTGGAATGGGGTGCTCCACCCCTATGTCATGTAATCCTTGATCGATCAAACTTTTGATTGCTCCTGTGATATGATTTTACACAACTTTCTATAAGGCTGAGATCCCACCAAAGTTTTTCCGCCGTCGCGTCGATTTGCCGCGAGATAAGGAATTTCGTGGCGAACACCCATTGCTTTTTTTTGCCGCCTTTTTTTACCCCCTTCAAAACATTGATATCTGTACCTGTCCCCCTTCCTTCTCGCCGTCTTCCATACGTCAAAATGTAAATTTTCGCGGCAGAAAACTCGCCGCTTCCGCCGCCAGACCTGCACAGTGAGAGGCTAGCTTCCTAACGGCTCGACTGCCAGGCGTTCTTCGTTAGCCGAAAAATTCCTGAGTCGAGGCGTTCGTTAGCCGAGGTATCACTAAACATGCCAATTTCGTATATCAACGGACTTTTTGATAACAAAATCTGGAAGCAAACCTTAACGAGAAAGCATCGATCATTGGCTCCAAATGCTCACAATAAAAACCAAAAAGAATCAGAGCACCATCAACTCATCAAACGTTGAACCGGGCCACAATCACCATCATCATTAAAGTATCGATATAACACACGATATCACTCTTTCATCCAGTACATTAACGAAAAACATCGAGAACTAATCATCATGACCGCTAATCCGATTCATCTTGCTATTTAACCGCTAACGCTCCTACTCCTAATGTTTACGGAGAGAATTACGCACTTATTTTACGGAGAGGACCTGTACATATTAACCATAACCACATTCTCTCCAACGTGGAGTAAAACCGAAACTTATCAACACTGCTAAGCGCAAAGTTAGTCACGTGAGAGATTAGCAATCAGCGAATCATTGATTTTTATTGAGCGAAAATATTGAAGTAATATTGAAAAATTGTGCAAATCAATCATTATTGAAGAATATCTTATATCCTGGATTCATGGGAAAATTCCCCGACAGCAATTCATCTCGCCACTCAATTCACCAATATGAAAATTTCACGGACAAACTGTTCGTCACGAGCGATTGAGCAAGTAAGTGAATATGTGAGCCAGTGAATGAATATGTGAGCGAGTAAGTGAATATGTGAGCCAGTGAATTAATGTGTGAGCGAGTAAGTGAATATGTGAGCCAGTGAATGAATGTGTGAGCGAGTAAGTGAATATGTGAGCCAGTGAATGAATGTGTGAGCGAGTGATCGGGCAAGTAAGTGAATGTGTGAGCGAGTGATTGAGCAAGTGAGGGAATGTGTGAGCGAGTGATCGAGCAAGTAAGTGAATGTGTGAGCGAGTGATTGAGCAAGTGAGGGAATGTGTGAGTGAGTGATCGAGCAAGTAAGTGAATGTGTGAGCGAGTGATTGAGCAAGTGAGTGAATATGTGAGCAAGTGAATGAAAGTGTGAGCGAGTGATTGAGCAAGTAAGTGAATGTGTGAGCGAGTGATCGAGCAAGTAAGTGAATGTGTGAGCGAGTGATTGAGCAAGTGAGTGAATATGTGAGCAAGGGAATGAATGTGTGAGCGAGTGAATATGTGAGCAAGGGAATGAATGTGTGAGCGAGTGAATATGTGAGCAAGGGAATGAATGTGTGAGCGAGTGATTAAGCAAGGGAATGAATGTGTGAGCGAGTGATTAAGCAATAGAGTGAATGTGTGAGCGAGTGATCGAGCAAGTAAGTGAATGTGTGAGCGACTGATTGAGCAAGTGAGGGACCGAATGAGTTGGTGAATCAGCCAGTGAACAAGCTAGTAAAGTCACTAAAGTGTTCATGTGCTCACTCACTCGCTCATCTATTTACTTACTTGCTCACCCACCCACTAAAAAACTCTCACTCACTCACCTACTTATTTTTCCACTCACTTGCTCAGCACTCCTTCACTTATTCTTATTTCTCATTAACCGTCACTCGCTCAACCGTCAGTTTCTGTTATCCGTCATCGTTTTAAAAAAAAATGAGTGAGTATCAACACAAACAAACAGACATCTTTAAAATTGTCCACGGATTACTTTTACACCCTGCAACAGCGGTTCTCAACCGGTGCTCCGCGGAGCCGTTGGGGCTCCTTGTGCGCTCCTCAAGGGCTCCGCGGCCACTCCATTTGAAAAAGAAAATTATAATTACTTTAGAATAATAAAAATAAGTCAGTAATTTTGATAAATAAGTAAAAAATAGGTCTACGGGGCTCCGCCATAGAAATTATATGCCAAAAAGGGCTCCGCGAGTCAAAGGTTGAGAACCGCTGTATTAGATCATTTTGTTTTTGGGCTGATTGGCGATATCCCGTATGTATGTGTATGGATCCAGATTTCTCGTATTTTCATGAAGGAAACATGGTCAGCATAGGCATTCATCGTGTGTGTGTATACTTTTCTCCCGGAACACCTTCTGCGGGACGGATGGAACCTCTTGGAGGAACCGCATTTGGCCCGCGGGCGGGAGGTGTTCAAGAAAATTCGACTAGAATGGGAGAGGGGTGGAAAATTTTGTGTTGCTCACAGGCGGCAAAACCATAAATCCGCCTCTGACCACACCAAACGGTAATATAATAGCTCTCCACCAAAGGGGTCGGAGGAAGGGCGATAGTAATTACTGCATCGCACACAGTTTCAGCTGTGCTCTCAAAGCTCTCATAACAAACGGAAACAATGTCATAGAAAGAATATCAATAGAAACTGCTGGTAGTTCCTTGAGTATCTTATCACGTCATGACGTTTTTAAATCGATTGAGCATTCATGTTCGACTATTTTTGACACGCTAGGTGCCGTTTCAATACCCCTAACCAGGATTTCAATCCTTGTTATAACCTCCCTTCCTCCATGTCTCATTTTCATTTGCTTCCAATCTATTCAGGGGTGGCAATAGCTTTTAGGGCTATTGGAACGTTCCCCTTAATAGCATGGGAGCAAAACATGATACACTTGGGAAAAAAATTAGATACGTTATTGGCAGAGGCGGATTAATGGGTTTGCCGCCCTTCACCTGTTCTAGTTCGATTTTCTTGACCACTCTCATTCGTCCAATTTTCCGTCATAGGCTATAGCCCACTCAGCTCCGCCCCCCCCCCCCAGTTTCTAAATCACTCCTTTGGTCACTCACAAATCTCGTGATTGCTTTCTTGGTCACTATGGTTCACTGATCAGGTGCTTCACTAGCACGGTCACTCTTTTGATCATTTACATGCTTGCACACGCTCTAGATAACCATTTTTGGTTATTCACTGGTCTGGTTTCTCGCTCTTTAGGCCATTCTTTCCGTAGCTCAATGACCTGGTCCCTGATTCTAGGTGATTCACAGAACTTGTCCTTAACTCTCAGGGTCACTCTTTTGATCACTCATCGATCTGGTATCTCTCCATTTAGTTCATTCTTTCGGTACCTCACAGAACTGGTCCTTCACTCTCTAGGTCACTCCTGGTGACTCACAGAACTGGTCCTTCACTCTCTAGGTCACTCTTTCTGTAGATCACAGACCCGGTCCCCTGATTCTAGGTGACTCAGAACTGTTCCTTCACTATCTAGGTCACTTTTTTTATATCTAACAGACCTGGTCCCGGATAGTCCTTCCAGGTTGACTCACAGAGCTGGTTCCTCACTCTGGGTGACTCGACAGACTTCACTCTCTAGGTCACATCCCGACTTGGTTTCTCGCTCTCTAGGCCCTTTAGTTCACAGACCTGGTCCTCGATAATCCTTCTAGGTGACTCACAGAGCTGGTTCCTCACTCTGGGTGACTCGCACAGAACCGGTCCTTCACTCTCTAGGTCACTCCCAGACCTGGTTTCTCGTTCTCTAGGCCCTTCTTTTGGTAGCTCACAGACTTGGTTCCTGATTCTAGGTGACTCACAGAACTGGTTTCACCTAGGGTGACCCACAGAACTGGTTTCACCCAGGGTGACCCACAGAACTGGCCCTTTACTCTCTAGGGTCCCTCTTTTGGCCACTCATATGCTTGCACACTGTTTTGATCACTCACATGTTTCAACCCTCTAACTCACTTGTTGGTCACTCACTGACTTAGCCCCTCGTTCTCCAGACATAATTAGATTCATTCATGACTTTAACACCAGCGTAGTATTCAAATTTTGCCGTCCCTTCTCCCATTCTATTACGGGACCATTCAAGTATTACGTAAGCAAATTTTCAGCCATTTTTGACCCCCCCCCCTTTTCAGCAAAAGTCTGACGCCCCCCCCCCCCCTGTCAGCAGCTTAGAATATTTCATATCTTTAAAAAGGGGTGGTTGATGACGTAAGCAACCTTCAAACCCCCCCCCTCCCCCCTTGTCATTAAAAGTCAGCGAATCCGAAACCCCTCGATGCTGACTTAATACTTGAATGACCCCTAATTTTCTTGACCACTGGTATCTCAAACTCCCCTCCTAACTTGCCACCTTGGGCTATAGCCTGCTGAGCCCCTGTCCCCCCCCCAACCTCTTTAAATACGCCTCTGATAATGGGAAAATAATGGACTTAAAAGAATGTCCCGTAAACACGAGTGGTATGGTCACACCACTCAGGATTCATTGTTGGTGGTCCGTTGAATTTTTTTCAGACATTTTACTAGTGCCTGGTTTCAGAAAGATTGAGAAACAACACTGACTGCTGGTCTAGTGTCACAGAAATAGGTATGTAAAATGGACGCGTACGGGTGGTCATTATACCGTTCCAGCAACGATCGTTGCAAGAGTCCTCTGAGAGTCGTGCTCAGTGACACGATGAATAATAGTGTGATTATGCCTTAATTACTGAATCATTTATTATGTCATGGTTGACATTCTGAAAGCGACACTTTCCTGCTTCATGGCGTATGGAAGTCACGTCCGTTATCCGCAGCGTTTTCTTTTTTTTACCAAAGAAAACGCCTTGTTACTTTTGGGTAGACCAACTCACACAATGTGTTCAGCCATGCGTTGATCTATTCGAGGCACAATCCGGTAGACACTGGATGAATATCCGAATCGCGATTCAGTATTCAATTTGGTTAAAGTTAGAACAACGTACTGAATGAATTCGGCCCCCCTAATAGTTTGCGGCTAGTGCCATCTTAACGCATGGGCCCAATCGGTCATTGCCTCATGAAAATCAAATCTGATTAAAATTTCGAATGGAAGCATGCAAATTGGTAGGCAGTCATTAGTGTGGGGGGGGGGGACCCTCGGAAAAATCACTTGGTCCGGGGGTTCCACGATGCTCATGCGTGACCAAAGTTTAAGATCCATTGGTCTGTCCATTCTGTTGGTGGGGGGGGGGGGGAGAGGATTTCGTGCACTTACAAATACAAATACAACGCCACAACAGGCAAATTGCCCAACGAGGTGGCTGCATCATGGATCCCCGCAAAAATAAGCAAAAATAAATAAATAAAACACACATTTTTCAGGTGGCAAAAATGGAAAACATCACGCGCACACTCTATTTTGATTTCTCTTCCGGAAGCTGGCAAATATCGGGACTTGTTATTGCCAAGGAGTCGTTGTTTTTCATCTCACAATATTTTTGATCTTCATTAATTAAAGTTTTCTAATGAGTCCTTATTATGTAACAATACGAGAGTGACGAGCGAGACAAACCACATGTTGTTTCTCTTTCCGCGAAACAAACAATAAGGACACGAAGAGCCGACACTATTAACCGACCTTGAAATTAGTGGTCCAACGAAGGAATAGATTATTGGTCGATAGTTGTCATGTTTGAGCAGCTGTTCCTGAGATGTAATTGGCTTGTGCATATCATATAAAAAGCGAAAGGATTTTGTCACTAGTATTGTTTGTTTTGGATCACATCATACCTCGCCATGTCCTCAAACGTCGTATCTCTGGCTCTCGTCTTGGCCGCAGCATTCGTAAGTATTACTTGATACTCATTTGGCGACCCACAATATACAGAGCTTCATATAGCGAGTGCCAAATGCATTTATATGATGCAATATTGTGTATCTAAGTTGAATGACCTTGCGTTCGAGCTGATACTGCCCCCCACTCCCCGAGGCCTCTTACAAGTCTTCTACAGTTGGTGTTAAATGCTATGGAATATCATTAGTTTCCCTTCTGATTTTCCAACTATCCTACCCTAAAGTCTCTCCGCAGAGAGCAAGCAGACCTTCAATATGATACTACCATAACAAAAATTCAAAAATTTATTATCTTCACTTCAACATGTGGAAGACCAATGGCAGCACTAGCATGAACGTCTAACCGATTAATCAGAAATCCCGCAGAGGAATGCGCACGAGGTGCTATAGAGTTCCCTCGAGCCGTGCCCGGGTGGCGCCCTGCCTTCGCACTCGATCCCACCGACCTCAGAATTGATGCTTTGAAAGTGTCCCTAACCGGGGATTGTTTCTTCTTCTGGGGAATGGTAGGTTGAGGTTTGTTGTCAACGGGTCTTCTTTAACATAGTATTTCTTAATTGACCTGTCAGGTTCGTGGTATCAATCATTCCAAGCGCGAATGGGAGCCGATCTCCGTTAAAAGTCTCACCACAGACAGCAACAGGCATATAACGGTACAAATATTCAATCATCACACTTCACTCACAATTCGAAATATAGATGACACTGAATATAGATAGCACTGAAAAATCAGACACAACACTAGATATACAATCAGACTGTTTTAGGTAACAACATTTTCTTTTGGACTCCGATAAGAAATTAGGCTAGAAGAGATCTCTTGGAGATAGGATAAGTCTGGTGCCAGAGTCCATTCATTCAGTCGTATACATGGTTTTCTATCGCCATTCGAGATGGTATAATACGTAATGATGTTATAATGGGTCGGCCATATAAGGCTCTCTCCCCCCTCCGAGTCAAACAAAGGTCTCTGAAATTGTTGTAAACATTGGTTCATTGCCAGAGCTCGAATTTGACATAAGAGGGGACCCCTGGGCAAAGCAGAAACTAGGGACCCCGTGAGAATAACGACAAAGATGTTTGTATAGTCAAAGTTAATATACTTGAAGGAAAGTCTTTTTTCCCCTGGATATTATGCCAAGGTGAACTCGGTAAGAAAATGTTACGGGTCTCCACCGGGAAACGAACTCAGTCCTCTTGTAAACCGGGCAACACCCCTGGTGGGGGGACATTTGCTCAAGTTAAGGGCAGATTACTGAGCATCTACTTCAGTGCGTCACGCCACAGTGCGTAAATAAAGATGGAATGGTCCTATCTCCTATGGTGTATACGGGTAGTGCGTTTGCGCGGTTTGCAAAAGGACTGGGTTCTTGCATAAAATAAAGCATTTTATTGTGTTTCACAAATTTTCCACATGACCTTGTGGAGGACTAATCAGGCTGGGATCTCAGCCGAAGAAACGGTGTGACGAATGAAACGAACATTAATGCTCTGGTGCACAGCAAAGTCCTTTTTACTTTTACCTTGCCTAGCTCCGGGGATTTTCGTGCTACAGGTACCATTCCAACGCTATTTAGTGTTTTTCAGTATGGAGATCGCATTCCAATACAAAAAACTTGAATTGATATTTTTTGCTTGCCATTTGATATTTTCGAAATTTTCTCACTGTAACCGTAACTGTTAGAGTGACACTGTTGTTTTCCATATCATTCCTGAGCGCATACCTCAAAATACCTTATGCCAAAATTTCATTCAGTTTCTGTGAATAGTATGATAGTTAGGGGCCCATATGTCGGGATAGTTTTTTTATAATCACCCCGTGTGTGTGTGTGTATGTATATATATATATATATATGTATGTTTTCCTTTCTCCCCTTCTTTTAACGTGGAACAAAGTTACGACATTTACGTCTAATACAGATCATTCAAATTTAACACGAACAGCTTGCACGCGAAATGGTTAATTTCAGTTCTTTGGTTATTTCGATATTTTTTTACATTGTGTCCTTTATGTAATTGTGTGGTCTAAATCTTATTTTATTTTTTTCTGAGTAGGCAAAAAATATTGTTTAACCTATTGCATTTGATACAGGTGTGCGCCACTTGTTTAATACCGGGTGTACCGATGGAAGAAGAGACAAAGATATGCTCCTACGCCGCAGGCGGACGAAATTTCACGGCGGTCAAGGTTAGTACTGTATAGAAATGTTTAGCGGTGATCATCATTGTCATCATGGATTCAGAATAATTCCAGCCAGTATTTTCTTTTCCAGTAAACTGAAAGCATCTCGAATCATTTCAAGCCATTTGCATCCACGAGTGTCCCTCATTTCCGAGAATGGAATAATCCGATTTTCACGTTTTGTGAATTGTGGGTTATCAAAGGAAACTGGGTCTCCCATTGAACCCGTTTCCTTAGATGATGCGTAATGATACGGGACTGGTAGCGAGGGAGGATGCAAATAGGTTGAAAATGTCGAAATATTGCTGACAATTTCGAATGTTTCCGCAGGTGAGCATGTGGTCGTGCCAGATACAGTGCGATTTCAGTGACGGAACAAGCGCCGAATATTGGTCTCCCGATGGACAGCCGTGCTGCGAAATCGGTGGATTGGCACCCACTGGGGTAAGCCTACGACACTGCATAGCATTTTCCTTTTACGTATTCCACTTTTATGAGTTGAGCAGAGCAATACGAGCCTGTGGATTCTGAATTTCTGTTCTTTTGTCTGAATTTACAGCTCTGCAAAGGTGGAGTGTGCCAGATCGGAGGCGTCATAAATCCAGGAGGTAACACGCAGGGAGGCAACTTGCAGATTCCATTTTTTGGCTGAAGGAGCAAAAATAGCTAAGAAGATTTATTTTCTCCCCGTATTTGATGGCTATTCATAATGGAATTTATTTGAAAATAAAATAAAATTCTTTTTGGGAAAACTGGTAAATTTTTTTGTTTTGCGCAAAAAGAGCTGCAAGTCGTTAACTACAATCTAAAGCAAAATGCATGGCTCTCGAAATAATTTTCTATAGAAATGTGTACTAGGTATATTGAAATGCATAGGATGATAGCGTTTCGCTAAAAGTGCATAGGAACGCGTTCGAAACTTCTAAAAACGTATTATTTTTCGTAACTGGTTTTTTTTTCACTTTTTTTTCATCATTTTACTCATTTCCACCATCGCTGGTTAATTTTTGCGTACCCCCCGGGTGGGAACCATTAATCTAGAGATCTCTCTGTATGTGAATTCAAACTTTTTACAACTAAGAATCGGACTGGGCAATCCTTCGTTATATCGTAAATGTCAGAACAAAACATAAAAGCTTATTATAACCGATATCTTCCTGTTGGGTTCCTAGAATGCAGGTTGTTGGAGAACCTGGTGTCCTTACCAGACTGCAACTGGGAGAAGGGAGGTGGGTGGAAAGCGCCGCTAAGTTGACCTTTTTCCAGCCAGCTCAAAACCACAGTGAGGATGGCACCAAAATAGTCGGGGCTTTCAGAGCAATTTTTCGTTTCTAGTTGGATCCGTGGTCCTCACCAAGTAAAAATATATATATATTGTGCATTTCGTGAATAAGCACCCCCCCCCCCACCTCACCGAAATTTCGGATACTTGACGTGCTATGGCGCGAGTTAAGTGATTGAGTAGTCAACTAAATTTCAAGTGGTCAAGTGCTCAAAAAACTGTGACCAATCAAGTAATGAATGCTGATTGGATAATACGAAGCCACTTTATAACGAAGGTTTCATTAGCTGAATCTCAAAAAACTTCGGCAGCACGCTGAAAAGGGCCTGAAAATTATGTAATTCTGAAGTTTCATCAATTATGGAAGCATTTATTTCATTCATTCTGAATTTTTATCGGGTCTGGAATTATTTTTCATTTGTTAATTCAAATTTTATAATATATAAAATCGGGCTGAGAGCCCCCGCTTCTGATAAGGGCGGCCCTGACAGTAATCTGCGGATATTTCGAAAAATATCTTTCCGCAAAGCGTTGTCACGAGTTAGAATGCTCTTCAAATGTAAAAAATAGAATTCCCATAATTCCTAATGCTAACACAAAAAGAGCTTGGTTAAACTAATTGATGTTTTTTTAATGGCCTCCGCGCAAAACAACGGGTGTAACTTCATTCCTCGCCGCCATCATAGAAAGAGATAGGAAAGGAAACGAGAGGAAACTCTTCCTCTCATACACAGGATGGAGAATTCAACGAAATACAACCTCGACATTTTTTAAAGGCGCGACGCTCATCACGTGCCGCCTGGAAACGTGCGCGCCTCAAGACGTTGAGGGTGAAATTCTTCCCAACACTTTCACGATTGTGAAAACGAGTGCTTTTGTGTGTGTGTTCAGCAAAAGCAGGTGCATGACCCCTGGGGTCACTCAACCGTAGTGTGGCGGGGCTGATCGATGATTTAAAAGCGGCTCCCAAAGGGGTATATACACGGAAAACATATTAACCGCCACGACCAGTCCAGAGAATGTTGATATACCGTGATAAGTTGCAAATACATATTATCTCACTCAACAGGTTTCTAACAGACAACGCGTTTGGAAGATGTCAGACTCAATGGTAGTCTCCTTAATATGAAGCATGGGGTTTTCAATGCATGGCCCTCTGAGCTTTTTTGTCGTGGCCCACCACCGATCGTTTCCAGAAAATGGTTGAAAACATTGAAAAACGAGTAATTCAGGAATAAATGAAAGAAATTGTTTCGGAATTGATAAAAGAAATAATTCTACAAGATTTGATAAAAGTAATATAACTACAGAATTAATGAAAGAAATAGTTTCGGAATTAATGAAAGAAATAAATCCAGAATTGATGAAAATTCAGAATTACTGGAAGAAATAATTTTAGAATTAATTTAGAATTAAATAATTTCAGAATTAGTGAAAAAAGTAATAATTTCAGGATAAATAAAAAAGTCTTCATTTATTTTTCGTCTTTGTTTAACTCGGGCCATTGGCTCCTTCTATCAAGATGGCACTAAATGGCATGAGTTGGTGTCTCGCGGGCATGGGCGGAGATATGGGGGTGGGGGCATTGCGCCCCAGCGTCAGAGGTGGAGTCAACTGATCTAATGTATATATGAATTGACATCATCATCGTGCCCCCCCCCCCCAGACTTCCAAGTCCACATCCGCCTATGTCCGCGGGAACTTTCAATTTGACCGCGCTGTCTATGTTCACTATGTTCTTAGCTTAAAGGTTGAAGAGCCTTGACATAAAGTGATAATCTCTCTTTGCTGAAATTACACGATTTTTTTAAGCGAAATTTTTTTTTTTGTTTGTAATTTTCCATTTTCTGAAGATTTCAATTACTACAAACATTGTCAGAAGCTGTACAATTTCTGGCCCGCGGTAAGCGCCCTAAAGCAGAATGTTTTGCATTGTTATGCAAGAAGCTTTCGGCTGACTGGAAATGTTCTGCGGTATAAAAATCGCCATGTTTTCTATACTTATCTTAAAATTGTTTCAGATTGTTCTGCAGTTGCACTCTCTCTGATTGTTCAGAGTGGACGAGAAGTCGGACATATTTGCCGCCCTTCACCTCCCTTTCCCACTATTCTAATTTTTTTTGAATACCCATTAAGCTTGCCACCATTTGAAATTGACGCCCTGGGCTTATAACCCACTTAGCGCCCCCCCTCAATAAATACGCCTCTGCTTGCACAAGTCACCTCCAGTCTAGTCTCCATATGGTAAAAAAAACCACATCCGTAACAATTCGTGAAGGCAATTCTATTCGGTATGAAAAGTTTTATTTAAAAATTTCAAAACTAAAACAACATCTAATATTCCACACACACAGAAAAAAAAAAACACATATTCTTCGAATGAATAGAATCGAGCATATATATATATTAAAAAAATGCAAGAATATACATCTACATACACACTTTGCGATTTCTTACATTAAAAAAAAAAGCAATACAAAAAAAAAATAAATAAAATAAAAATATTTTTAAAAAAAAGGCGTCATCCACAAAAGTGTAAAACATTTTTTTTCTTTCATTAAAAAAACTGATTCCTACATAGAAAAAAAAACAAAAAACAAGTAAAAAGCGTTTCTCCATCAAAGTTGAAAAACAACGCACAATTTACATGTTTATAATTGTCAGTATTCACATGGAAAATATACACACTCAAACAAATAATGCATAAAAAAATTAGTTAAACAAATCAAACAGCCATACATGGAAATTGCCAATATTATGTCTAGAATCGACTGAACAATATAAAGACAATTTTTCTGATCTGGAATCGCTCGCAATGACCTCTTTCAGAAATTATTTTTCCAGTTTCAGAAACGAAATATGGCTGCACAAACCATTCCACAAATAACAAATATATCAGTGCCATTAAATATATAGTAGAGTCTCGATAATCCAAGCTCCATAAGTTCAAAGCTCCAGATAATCAGAGGTGCTGTGATTTTGCGAAATTCCTTCACTTTCCTCAAATCTTGCGGTTTTTCGCAAGATGCACGCTTTATTTAATTTTACTTTTCTTTTCCAAAGAATGCAAATAATTTTAGTTTTAAGGATTTGATTCTACGCCAAAATTTTCCACTGGTCCCTCTATAGTGAATTTATATGTATATTTGTGCTTCTGGTCAGTCTTCTGGGCATAGTGTAAGACTCTCATGATGAGAATCGAAGTTCGAACAGCACAGTGTTGGTCGACTGCAGTTGGTTTTCCAACTCTGAGATGCAAATACGAGTTGGTCTCCCACGGAAAGCAGGCAGACCAACAACGCGATACTCACAAAGCATGAAAATTCACAAATTATAAATGAATCATAATACATGCAAATTCAATCATTTATCATTTTCACTTCAAAATATGGAAACCAGATGGTGGCACCATCAGAACACTAAACAAATGCAACCCTGGCAACATAAATAGCTTAGAGAGGGGTCACACATGCAATTAGAACACACATTTCAGCATGTACCAATTTCTTAGAAATCCCAGAGAGGAATGTGTACAGTTAAGCAGTAGTAGCATGAGTAAATTTATATCCCTTTAAGACCGGGAAATTTTTGGAAGCACAAATTTTTGTTACTATCTCACCTGCACGATCGTTCAGGCTCTGGCTTAAAGGGGTATAACAAAAACCCATTTATATATCCTGCCCCAGAAATACAAAAACCCTTGTCAGCCCCCCCCCCCTATAAGAAGGAAATCAGCCTTAGAAGCCCTAATCGTAATGAACTAAGCTATTAAATTCATAACAAAGTAGAGACAAAGTAAACCTCCCCTCACAATGCAGTTTTCTATTATTTTTTCAGATGATCCACATCAGTGTTTCCCAAAGTGGGCGATAGAATAATCTGAGGGGATGGGGAATAGAAGCTACTGGTGTAACATAGGATTCTATGAGTTCGCTTGAGTTGGGGTGATACGAGGAAAAATTTTTTGAAGAAGGGGGCAATGAAACAGTGTTTGGGAAACTATGATCCAAATTTTCAGTAATCCAAGGTTACCTCTGTCACATTCACCTCAGATTATCGAGACTCTACTGTGTATTACAACCACTACTGCAAATTATTTCATTAAACAAAATGACTGATCACTGAGACAGGTCACCTATGCTGTACAATGCAGCAAATGAAAGATGGAGGGTCATTCAATAAGCTTTCATACATTTTCGAGGATCATCTCTATTCACCAAGGATCTCGTTATCTGAAATTACTCTCAGTTAATCAAGGCTCGACTGTACAATTATGCAATTTGATTTTAAAGCAGTTTTTCTTCTCAAAATTCTTAAATTTATACAATCAGCATAATAACAATATATATTAATCAAAAATTTAGAGCACAAAAAACTAAAAATCATCACAAAAACAAAAACTGAAAATAGCACCTTATTTTCAAAAGTAAAAACACCATCTTTGGTTTCATATCGAAAGAAAAACATATAATAAAACATGCATTTTCACCTGAATTAACTCTTTAATGCTCGAAGGCAGAGAGCAGAAAATAGTCCCAGATAAGGAGTGTGGGTATGTTTCGGAGGCTTTTGTGCATGTCCGGAAAGAAGATGAAAGCCCTCGTCAGTGGCGGGAACCAGAAAAGCAGGTCTTAGTCCCACAGAAGGGTGAAGAGAAAGAAAGTAGTCAAAACGTGAATGAATCCACTTTAAGAAATATCTGAGCATTAAAGAGTTAATCAAAGTATCAATTAATTTGGTAGTCCCTTTTTACGTTGACAAAACATATGGCTGTGTATATGTTAACTGTCAGCTTTGTTTCCATTCATCCTCCATGCACAAGTAAACCGAACTCAAAATCATTTATATATGGAACCACTTTCTCGTATGATTTCTTTCTCGCAGAGATGCAAGATAAAATATACAGCATATCCACAGTTTTAACCAAGGCGTTTCATTTCTCAACCGTTGGTCATAGACAAAAATTTGATTGAAAAATGTTTTAAATGAAGTACAAGTAAATATTCAGAGAGGGATAAGTGGCTTTAAAACTAGTCAAAGGATGAAAACTACAGAAATTTACTTTTTTAATTACACAATTTTACATAAATCTAACAAAATTAGCAAATTTAATTAGAAATTGTGCAGCCAACACCGGTTCTGCACTATATATAATTTAGCATCACACACAATACCTTCTAGTAAAAAAATGTGCCAGTAACTAAAGTGCAAAACAATTAAAATTAATTTATTATTTGTTCAGATTTTTATGATCACATATATCTAGAATTACTGCATATTGCTAAAATTGTGAGTTATTGCCTAGTTAAAATAAAAGTGGGGGGGGGGGGGTGTAAACAATGTTTCTAACTTATTGCACATTATTATTGAACCCGTAGTTTTTAGGAATCTTGTTCAGATACTAATTTTAATTCTGCATTAAAACTGCAAAACAGCTGTGGACAAATGGTGCAATTACAAGGATTAACGTGAAAAAAGTGCAGTAAATTAAGAATGCTATGGAGAAAGGTGAGAGAAGAAAGTATTAAATGCGAATAGCTGGGGATGCTTCACTGCTATTTTGCATCAAAATATACTCAAACTTATTCTGAGTTTGTTTAATACATATTCACAATTTTCTATACTAAAAATAATTCGTTGTTGTTACAGCACCTAGCAATAGATTTTGAATAAAATTTTTACATGAAGAAAATTAGTTTAAATGGTTCATCGTAGAGAGATTTTCTTTCAACTACATTCGCAATTATAACGTCTTACACCCATTGTGGTATGAAACTTTTACTGGCGGAATTCTGATTGATTTTCATAATTTTTTCCCTTTGATTCCATTTTCTGATATACAGTAGATTCTCGACTATCTGGCTTGCGATTATTCAGCCCAGTTAAAAAGTCATAAATAATTCTCAGTCATTCCAAAGCAGCACATAAACCAGTTTTGGGGTGTGGCTATGCAAAATCAACTATTAAAACCTTCTGCGCTGTGCTGACCTCACCTCAAAACCAGTTCTTGTGCGGGTTAGAGCTTAAGTGAAGGTACTGTAAGCATTGGAAAAGAGGGCTAAAAAAAGAAAGTAATTTATTAACGACTTATTGAAAAATTAAAACTGAGTTTTGACCCATCTTTGGCCTACCTTCTGCATAAGACCTTTGAAATTTACATAATCATTCGTCAATCAACAGTGAAATAAGTTTAAATAATTTTGGTAAGAACTAAGCCTACATTTTATGCTAATGTTTTGTTTATTTAAAGCATATGCATTCATACAGTGTAGTGTACATGATTTTATGTTTCCTGCAACCAAGTTAGACATAACAGAATTAATATCCATAAAATATACCCAATATTTTTATTCTTGGACTATTTATTCCGTAATAAATTTTTAAAATGTACAGTTCAATACATAATAAACATTCGTCAGGTACTCACCTGCACTTAGAGGTCGGAAAATATGAATAAGAGTAGATTTTGGTACAAAAAGGGTATTTTTTTGATATGGGGGGGGGGGGGTAAGAAGTAAGCATTTATAGAACTTAGCCTATCTGGTTTTTGCAATATCCGGCCCATATCCTTCTATCACATTACGCCGAACAGTCCAAAGTCTACTATATTACAGAAATCTCAGTGAAATTTGCTTGATAATTTTCTGGACCTAAACTCCTGAAGAAATATAATTCAAGCTTTTAACCTTTCAAAATTCTTGGAAAATTCTTTTTTCCAATATTTTTTCTCTTTTTCAAAATTCTTTTCAATTTTTTCCCCCGACTTTCATCAAATACAGGCAGACTTGGTTAATTCTTCTTGTAGGTCCAAGTAAAACTAAGTGTAATGAAATATTATACATTTAGAGAATGTTCCCAATGCAATATCATTTCTTCTAGAATCTAAGTCTTATTATATTATGCCATTTTTAAAAGAAATAGTTTCATTATTTAAGTTAATCACAGCTAATTTTATAAATGAATTCTGAACCTTTAAAGAAAAAAAAAATTGAGATCTTCAAGTATTCTCGTAATTCAAATTGAAACATATTAACAACACACTCTGTATATGGATGACCCTCTTTCTGCATAACAATCAAGGGTTTTCTCTTAAATTAGTTTCAAATTTTTGAAACAAGTGGAAATAAATTACAGATACAGTAACCGCCAATTTTCATGAATGAAATTTGCTTGAAATGAAATTCGCAATGTAAGGTAAATGTAAAATGTATAATACTATTCAATTTAAAAAGAGAGAGGATCGGAAAAAGTCCATGTTATGGTACCCCAACAATACTTCTGGACATTATTATTTGGATCTCAAACATTCGCGTTTACACTGTACATTGTAGATGAATGTGACGTTTTATGTAATAAGATATGTTTCAATCTGCAGCCCCCCCTTTTGGAAGAAGGCAACAAACACATCATCTTAGACCCACAATACCATATGTACAAAACAATATCAATATCACACAATAGCCAATATATTTTCGCACACACATATATATGTCTATATATGATGCATATACAGCAATATCCATAAGTTATATGTTTCGTTTACATGATAGACACAATACACACAATTTAGCATATTCAGCATACATTTATGCATATTTATATATATATTCAATTCAGCTTGGACACTGTACTATTATACATTTCTGAGCACAGAGTAAAAAATAAATATGACTTAAAAATTTATTCATTAAGAAAATTTCAATAATTTACTTTCAAAACGTGGTTCGATGCTACAAATCTAAAAAGATAATAATAAACAAAAATCGAGCAAACAAAACTGACTAGACAAAAACCATTTCACTCACAAATAAAGTCATCTTGAAATTATGACAATTTGACAAAATATAATTTACATTAAATGACTTGAGCAACTGGAAACGAGCATATAAAAATGGAATAGATTATTAGTAACAAATTAAGATTTCTCCTATCATTACATCATTCAAATCATTTCGATGTTTGCATCTCACTTTCCCCAAATCATGCGATAATATTAACTAAATACTTATATGTGTATTTACACATATAATTAACCCAGCTTCTGTTCATTTACAAAATGGTACCATTCATTTACTCAATATTTCTGATGTGTGTATACACAATATATTATTTCCATTTCCAAATAATTTTTGTAAACTGAACTAAGCTAAGCTGTATTCTCAGTTAGGTATTGCATTTGAATGAAAATATGTAGTAGATTTAAAGCTAGTGTAAAAAATGTATTCACAGCCTTTTTTTTTAAAAAGCGTCAATAAAAATGTTTGAAAATAATCACAGTGATCCAACTATACAATTGAATTTACCAGATGTAGTTCAAGATATCACTTGCAAAATCAGAACCATTCTAATAGAACTATATGTATCTTCAAATATTAATCTTCTTATAACCAGTCAATATGAATCAGAGGTGTGTCCAATCTTTTCAACTTTCTAGACCACATTAGAGGAAGGGAAAAGTGTTTTGGGACATTGAAAAGAGAAGGGGGAAACTATATTTTTGGCAAAAATGATAGCAGAAAACTGTTGGGTAAACTATTGGGTAAGGGAAAAAAAATTTTAGACCACACTGGAAAGAAAACTGTTTTGGAGGGGTAAAAAAAAAACTTGTTTTAGGCTACCCTCAAGACAAATGATAGGTGATGAGAGCATCACAAAACCAAATTTACAATTTTAAGTAGGAAAAAAAACAAGCAAAGCTTCTTCCTTTTTGGTGATGAAACTTTATAACTACCCGAAACAGTATTGATATATTTAATCAATATTTATGTAAATTTGAAAGTGCACGCTGAACTACATATATCTCTGATATGGGTCACACGCTGCTCTTAAGCAGGACACTCCTGCTGTTAATAAAAATGATTTAAGTAGAAACCAATGACTATCACAATTACCATTGGTTACAATCTCAATCTGTAGTAAATTGCTCATGGTGATAGACTGGAGTTCTGCCTGGTTTGAAAGAAAGGTTATCACAATATTTACATCCAGAAAATAACAAAGTTCTACAGTAGTAGTACCCTCACAATGACTGCTGGAGCAGATGAAAGTGTTATTGTAACTGACTCTGAATGGCTTCGAACACTAGGAAAACTCTTTGGCGATTAACAGATGCACATTATACATTTTTAGAAGCTGGGTCTGTATTGATGCTTGACAAAAAATTTGATTTAGTTTCAATGATTCCACTTATATTTGTAAATGAAAAAAAAAATTTCCTTTCGCTTTTACTCGGAATAAAACAACATATATTGCCTACATCAAATTCAATGTCATAAATAGTCATAGGTGATGTACGCCCTGTCATAAACTCAACATTTACATGTATATATAAAAAAAATGCATATCTGTAAAACTTCTGTTTCATATACTACAAGTAAAGAAATGCTACTAATATTCCGAATGATTCTACCATTAGAAATATCTACATAATATAGAAAACAAGATACAAAAAAGCACACATTTGTAAATGCATATAGAAAAAATTTCTGTATAAAATGACTCGATCTTCAAATACTCGACATTTACAAGAGATTATAAGTATTTGAATATACGACTTCATATAGTAATAATTCTGCCAAATTTATTTTACCAATGCAAATAATATCTTGGGAAAATGACCCAAACACGACACAATGGTGAAAGTACAAATATGCTTTGCATCAGTATATAATTTATACATATATGTATATATCAATCACACTTATTCAAAATCACTTCATGGAAGAAATACTTCCATAGGCTTGAACATGTTATCAAACTCAGGCTTTAAATAATTTATATTAAATATATATTTGTATAAATGTTCAACGACACAGGCTTGGGTGAACATTCTACTTTTTTTTGAGCTAAATAAGGCATTTTGATCGAGTTTCAATCAATAAAAGAAATCAAATTGACTCGAGCTTTTAAGGGGCGAGGACACTCTTTCGTGTCAGTTTTTCTTCCATTACCACATTTCATTAGTAAATTGCGAATAGTGAAAAAATTCAAGAAATCTAAGTATTTTTAGAGTGAGAATTTCTCAATAAAAATGTATTCTAAGACTAAACTCACCAGTTAAGGCATGTATATTTGCCAGGAAAAAATTTCAAAAACCAAATCATTATACTTGAAAAGAGATTATCTTCAGAACTGAAATATATCATCAAAGCTTTGAAGTCATGTATAAATTGAACGTCCAACCTATAGTTTGATTCTTCATGTATCCATAAATTTTTACAAAAATTGAGTTATAAGAGATTACCTAGAAATGCTATTGCAAGAACAAAACAAAACTAATACAGTGCACACCACTTAATGTGATCACAGCGGGACTCAGGGTTTTCAATAATAACCTATTCAGGACTATATATCAAAATAAAATCACTATACTCCCCTTGTTTTGTATATATAAAAAAAAACAGGAGAAAAAAAAAGGAACAGCTCTGGTATTTTTCAATGAAACTGTTTGGGAGATACTCAATAGCGTCATTACATTCTGCTGACCCATTTTTGGTCACATATCATACTGATCTAAAATGTGAATTTCAGACCAGTAAAGAGTGAATTTATTTCATATGCCTCTACTATAGAAGTCTATTGTGAATTCAGTGCCACACACAAAAATGTATCATAGCAGATACTAGGCCTGCAGCCTGATTAGGATACTGTGAACTGAGTTCGAAAATGTTTATCAACAAGGGAGAGAAAGAAATCTTGACCTTCTTCCATAGTCTGCAGTCTGAAAACAATAATTTATAGGGAGGGAGAGTCTGGTACAGCTTATGCTATAAAATGCACAAAAAAACCCTTTGGATGAAAAAAAAAATAGACACTGTAAACCATGATCCTAATAAATTATCAACAAAGCTTTTCCTATACTGTAATATGGGTGATTCTCATAAAATTGGCCTAAATTGTGTTCCAAGAAGTTTACATTAAATATATTTCACACAGAACTTGTTTTTTTTCATCACTTTCTATTTATATTCCTGTTTCTGACAAATCACCACTGCTTTCAACCTTTTAATCAATCAATTTTTAAAATTTACATGAAAAATTCCCATTTCTTAAGGAAATGCCCTTCTCTTGGCTAGGAAAGGAAGCTCAAAAGGAAGTTTTAATCATAAGTTAGAAGGGATAAAAATTTAAAAAATTCAGATTTCTTGGTTGCAACATCAAGCTGCAGTAATGTTTCATCTAAAAACTTTACTTTAAAAATGCTTCTCATGCTCTAGCAAAATAAACACAGATTAGAAATCTGTTGTTCCCATAAAATTGACGAAAAAAAAAAGTGAGAAACAAATAAAAAAGAAATTGACAATTAAAATAGTTTTGAAATTCAAATTGTAAGAGCATCATTGCTTGTCCAAAATGAAGATGTGCAACCAGAATGAATGGAATACGTTGCGAATGTCAAGCATAAATATCAGAGGGTGAAACTTAATTTTTTTCACCATTAATTTCCAACAAACTTTGCTGCTGACTATACTTTATTTATCAGCAGGTAAAGAAGTGTCTGTAAGAATTTTTTTTGATAGATTTATTTTTTATATATTTTTAAAAAAATGTTTTGTCCAATTTCGTGAGAATGACCCAATGTTCAGGAGTCCATACTTTGCAAAAATGATTAATGATACCAGAACAGCAACATTGTCAGTGATTCCAATAAGCGGCGTCTACTGTACATACACTCGTCCAACATTTGAATTAACTAATTCCTCAATGCTTTTTGAACTGAATAAATCAGTACAAGTCAACATCAAGGACTTCTTGGGAGCTTTGAGCTTTTTGATCCCAATTCACTTTCAACTTCCATTAAAAAAAAAGAAAAAAAAGAAAAAAAAAGAGGAAGAAGCTTTACACAGAATGTGTAGATTTTTTAAGACACTTGTATACCGACATTAGTATAAAGGCCTACAATATTAAATATAACGGCAACATTCATAATTATTAGGACTAGAATCATTAGATTACTAGATGAATTAAAAAAAATTGAATTTTTATCAAATTTCAATATAAAAACGTTAATAACTACACTATATTAAAATGTGACTAGCGACATTTTCTGTTTTCCAGGTTTTCATTACTACTTTTTACATTTCTCTCTATATATATATTCAAGTTGAATCTTACAAAGACTTATATTATTGGCAACACTAATGAGAAGTTTTATGAATTTTCAGTTCCCCCCACATCATATGATTTTATTAATTAATAGAATTAAACTAGATGAAAATTCTAAACAAAATAAACTGAATCAATTTAAAAAAAAAGAAGCTTCATTAAGCTAGCTTTGTCTATGTACATTAAAAAGCTCACAAAAGTTTATAAATCAAACCAACTCATTTTTCGATCTGGTTAGTTAAGTATTGAAAAATACACAAGGCTGATGAGTCAATCAAATATAAACTAATAAATAATGAAGACACTAAGCACATAATTTTAAAAAAAGTTTGTGATAGCCTACTTACATGAAGGAAAAAAAAACTATAATCAAATAAACATGGTTTTTAAAGGCATCAGAAGTCTCATGCAATCAGCACACTATTCAAAACTGCAGCACAAGTATGTATACGTACATATATTACAATTACAACACTAGGATTTCTTGCAATATATATACTGTTGCTGTTGTTGAAGATAAGGTTGAAGAAAAAAACCTTACGCTACATGGATCTCTTCATTTTTATATTTGTGCCTCGTCAATTTTAAAGTTTCAAGCTTGGAAAGTTTTACCGATCATTATCTTCTGTTACACTCCATTCTAATGACTGAAACAATAACAAACAAATAAAAATTGCTTAATTATCTGTTGACAATTATAACAGTTTAATAATGATGATAACTTGGTACGATCCCCACAAAGCTAAAACCAGCATTGGTTTCACTATGATTGCAACTTTTATTAATAAATAATTAATAGGAAAAATTTATTCTCTATTTTATATATGCAAATATACTGTCTATGTTACGACCCTTAAATGCTCAACTGTTTTTTAAGCTGGTACAGTGAAATCTCACTACAATGACACTTGATATGACAAAATCCCTCTACAATAATTTTTTTTTGGTTTCCAGATCATTATATCGAGATTTCACTGTAATTTTTTTCATAGTTAATGACACATATTGAAAGCTGGAAAAAATTGTTTTAAAAATTTATTTTGAATTGTACTGCTTATACAAGACCTTATTGAAGACTTGCAAAACCTCAAAAATCTCACATAGACTAAATATATTGAAATAATATTATTTTCCAAATGTATAACAACCCTCTCTATGATTCAAACTACAGTAAGAAAAAATTCAGATTGGTTGCAAACTTCAAGGTAAAAAAAGAAATAAATAAAAACAAAACATTCGAACAAATTGGCAAAATCCCAGCCACAGATGCTCTGTAACGAACAAGAAGTTGTTGTCGTTGATTGGGACAAATTCACAACACGAAATGGAAAGAGTATGACCTCACTTTATGTGTGAAAAGATGATTCTGATTTTTTATCTTTAAACTGGCTGCAGTAATGGACATTTAGAGAACTCTTTGCACATATGCAAAGCTAAGCATTTGAGGATAAATTAGTTTTTCATTTGATATATTTACTCATTTTCTAAAAAAAAATCCAATAGAGAAAAAAATAATGGGGAAAAAATGCAGAATGATAAAAGGAACAAGTCAGAGAAATCAAATTTTTTTCAACATTTACCATCAATAATGTCTTGTTTCATCTTTGTTATCTCCATGCGAATCTCAAGAAGAATTTCCTGTTTAAGACGCTCAATATCAAAAAGTTCTGGCCCATTCGTACGCAAGGAATCCCCATCACTAATTGAGCCTATCCTTTGTCTGAATGAAAAATAAAGGTGAGAGTTGGAAAATAGGAATGTAAAATATTTCATAATTTTCATCAGAAAAAAAAAAAATATAGATTGGTAAATGAATGGTTTATCCGATGTGCAAGAAACAATATATGTATATCATATTTTTCTCAAGGTAAGTTGCACAGTAATTGTAATAAATGAGGGTAAAATGGGTATGAACAAACATTTGATAGGAATTATTTGCTAAATGATTATTATATATTCCTAATATATATACAATAAAATAATATCCGATAAGTTGATATTTGAAAGTATTAATATAACAGTGAATATAATATTATTATGTACAGTTTGATCCCAGCATAACAAACTCTGATTAACAAATTCCTCCATTTAAAGAATTTTTCTAGAAATTTCTGCGATTATATTTGTGTTAATCTCAGCTCTGATATAACAACTTCCCTTGATTCAACAAATAAAAATCTCAGATTTAACCAATTTGTTAAATCAGGGTTAGACTGCATATACAATTGAGAAAATATTTGTTTGACTGTTTCAAATTTTGTTTTGAATAAAAAAATCCAACAAACATGTCGAGTTTAAATCAAAATATGACAATCTTCAAAAATATAAGCATTGCAGTGCTTATTTTGAGAATTATGATACTACAAAATCCCAACTTATGCTAATTCACAGCTTTGTGTTTTTATGTGAAAACACGTTTCTCTAACTCTCATGTAAACCTAGAACTCTTGCTGAAATTGTAGTGAGAATTACTCAGTTGATCAGAATACCACATGTACAAGGACTTCGGAAGATCTACAGCAATTTTTTCAAGTGTGCATCACGGCTCCTACGGGCGTTGCCAATCTTTGTGAGGGGCATCACGGTGAACTAGAGATATCGATTTATGTGCCTATTTATACTTTGAAGTGGTTCTTTTATAAGTGAAAACACAGAGGACTCGTGACTATTCAGCCTTTAGTAAAAAAAAAAAAAATTCTCTGTAACAACATGAGAAATAATTTACTTTGCCAATGTATTGCAAACAGACATCTGCTAAAATTCTCTCAAAATTATAAAATGCTGGCCTGTACTAAGAGGTCAGAAAATATGAATAAAAGCGGGTTTTGGTATAAAAGGGTGGTTTTTGATGGTATGGGTGGAGGGTAAGCATTTATAGAACTCTGACCGATCTGGCTTTTTTGTTACCCGGCCTGCCCTTAGGGCACATTAGGCCAGATAGTCTAAAGCATAGTTTCCCAACCTTTTTGTTCCATTGCCCCCCCCCCCTTCAGAAATTTTTTCCTCCCATCGCTCCCAATGCAATCCAACCCATAGGATCCTATGTTATACCCATAGCTTCTAACCCCCCCCCCCCCTAGAACATTCTATCGTCCCCAGGGAGCATTGATGCCCACGTTGGGAATCACTGGTCTAGAGTCTACTGTATTTGCTAAATTATCGTGGGGAGCTGCAGATGAATTACAATTGGGTAAGGGAGCTGTGAGTGACAAAAGTTTGAAAATGAACTATAGTATAAGCTGATGAAGCTGTTACATATAAAAACTTTGCAGTGATTTTTAGAAAAAGGATATCAGACTTTGCATGATTCAGTATTTTTTATATCAGACCTTTTGGGATCAAATATACCTCCTCATATAACATACACATGTAGAACCATTTAGAAGAAGAAAAATAAGTGGTATTTGTATTTGTATTTATATATAACTGTGCGAGACTATCACTGCTCCATACATGCACTTTGTAAACACTTCTCTGGTGAATTTCTAATAAATTGGTGGATGGCGGGGAAAATTTTGTACATTTATTATAAGCAGCCCTAATATATTTATGACAGAGTGTTGTATGTGTTTCATGTTCACTGCCCCATCAAGTGCTGCCATCTGTACTGTGCAAGAGACTACTACTACTCCACCGTACATGAACATTACACTTTCCTCTATGGAATTTCTAACAAATTGATACATGCCGGAATGTGCATGTACATGTTGTGAACCTAACGCGAACTTTGTTTATGTGTAACACATGCTATGTGTAGTGCTGCCATCAATTTTTCTTACTATGAGTGAAGTGTAATGATTGAATAATTGTATCGTTGTAGGCCTAATGCTCTTTGTAACAAGACTTTTTAATCGGGAGATTGGCTTGCATTTCTGTCTCGATGTTAGGAGAACCACAAAAAACCAACTTCAGCCTACCACCACTGTGGCGATGGTGGGTTTGTGCAAGAGACTACCAATCAGTTGATTTTTAATATTTTCAGAGCAAAAAGTAATCACCTCCTGTTTCCTTTGGGAGACTCTGCCCCTGATGAATTCATAGCACCATTATTTCCATTGGATGAAGTCTGTTTCTCCCACGATTTCTTTTCTCCAGAACTATCAACATCCTAAATTTAAAAAAAAAAGCCTCTAGTACTGCAATCACAAAGCTCTTATTGTGTAAAAGAAAAGGACACAAAAAATAAAAGTGTAAAAATACAGCTTGAAATCATTTAAATGAAATAAACTCATTTTATACAGACATTTTTTATACTATAAATGGAGAAACTGGACAAGAAACCTACAAGTTGAATTAAATATCAAATATAGTAAGACAATTTATAAACAAACTTACATTTGAGTTTATTCCTTCAGCTTGAGCTCTCCTGTCAAAAAGTCAAAAGCTAGAGTTAATAGCCGTAATAATAATTAGATTAATCATGATATGAAAATAATATACATTAAGTTCAGTTGCATTCATGCATGCATCAAGATTAAGAATCAAGTTTTATACTAATTTTCAAATTTCTCAAAATTCTAATGCAAGACAGCCTATTTATACCATTTGGCTAAATTTTCTGCCATTTCCCCCCCCCCCCCAGATAACAGATAAAACCCATTTTTTTTATATTTATAAAAAACTTTAATTTACATTTTTATTTCCAACAGCCAAAATAGTTTTCCAGGCGATTGCTTGCCAAGTATCAAAACTATCTGAACTATATTGTTTTTAGTATTTTCAAAAAGTTTTTCTTATAGATACATCAGATTATAACACAAGTACAATCAAACGAATAAATATATGCTATTATTTTTAACACAGATACAGTGATACACCTCTGCTTATATGATTTTTTTCATGATTTTTCTGTATCAATTAACGAATGCAGATTAAGATAAGGAACATTTAGTTGATATAGATACACATGCTCCTGAAAGACAAACATGTTGTGAGCTGAATTTTCCACAATCATCAGAATTACTGTCACTCGAAATTGATGAATTCCTATTCACCCCCAGAATATTTTTCCACACATACTTCCCCCTTACTTTCAAAAGGTTTTTGAACTACTTTATGTAAAATGAAAGATTCAGCTAAGAGAAAATTCGTTAAAAAAAAGCTCAGACATTTTTGTTTTTAGAGCACACGTTCTTTCAGTGCAAGACCCCTAGCATCAAACTGGAAGTGCTAGGAACTTACCTTTCTCATCTGCAGGTATCAGACACAGAAATGAGCTTACCAAATCACAAATGGATGGAGATATCTATGAACACGATTGGGCTGTGCATATAGTATAAAATAAAAGATCTTCCTGTAAATCCTCAATCCTTAAATTATGAAGTTGCTCATTTTAGACTTTGGTCAGTTTTTGTGTTTTTTATATAGTGCTCCCCTGTGTTTCAAGAAATTTACTTCAAATTTTGGGTAGTACATGAAACAAATTAAATGATTTTCCACAGAAACCTATGAAAATCTAATTTTGGCTAATGAACGTGATTCTGGAATGAATTATCCTCTTTCTAAAGTATTTGCTGTACAATGAATTTAATGAAAGTAGGTTTAATTATTTTAAAAAACATCTAAATGAAATTTTCTTTCAGTAAGATATTTTTTTAAAAAATTAATAAAACCACTTTTTATATTAATTTCAGCATTATCAAATTAGTTATGATTATTATGAAAAAACCAAAAATATATATAAAATGTGCTTTCCGCTATGCCCTTAGGAAAATAGAATACCTTCTGGCAAGTGTTTTGGCCATTTCATCCATCATGCTAGCCATGTTGGATTGCGGTAATCCACAATTGGGCTTGCCACCACCACCATCATTTGTGTTTTCATTTGCCTGAAATTGAAACAATTTTCATATGAAACATTAGACTCTTAAACTGCTGTTATCATTTATTTAACTGCTCAATTGCTTATTGATGAGAGAGTTGAACACAAAAAAAAAAAAAAAAAATTGCAATATGTATGGTTTGAAGTTCTTAAAATTTTGTATAGAGATGGCTCATTAATATATTCTAGCTATCTTTGCTTTTCTTTAGCTAGCTGGAAGGTTTAACAGAACTGGTTATCAGGTTAAAGTCTCAGTACACCTGCATTTCTGGTGTAGTTGTCATCCATCTTCCCAGAAATGAAGCAAAAACACTAGATTTCTTCCAACAATTAAGCAGAAACTCCTTGCGCATGTGGCGAAAATGATTTCTGATTATTTGCATGGGTAAATAATTGAAATAACACACAGACGATTGGTTAGATTATGACACACTACCACCAAAGATTCATTTGGAAGCTGTGGTTGCATTTGAAACTGCCCTTCAATACATGGGGTAGCATGACAATCTACTTCTGCAGACATCATGTTTCTGAGACAATGGCTACAACCTGTATCGCAAGCTAGGTATACGCCCCTTCATCAAATGAAGATGGAAACTTTTCAAGGCAGCTATACAATTCATCATTATGAGGTATAACTATGCATTCATTCATTGTGTATATGTACAATATAACATGTCACAATACAGAATTTATGAGTTTGTTTTTCTCTGTTGATTCTTCAACGTTCTTTTAGCACAGTTTTTTTTATTTTTAAAAAGAGCCATTTGGATTAAGCAGATTTTTGGAGGGGGTTCTAGTATACAAGTTAAAGTCTGTGAACTTGCCAAAGAGAACAATAGTTAATATAGAATGCATTGGTCAACAAAGATATTAAAAACAACAAAAACAATATTCATATTCACCCTGGGTGTTTTCTTGAGCTTAGCATTAGCCAAAGCTGATGCTAGGGACATTGGTGACGGAACACCTCCTGGTCTTTGAGAAGATCCAGGTGGTGGAGGTGGACATGGAGGACCAGAGTAGGAATTCATTGGAGGAGGTGGAGGAGGAGGACCACTCTGCATTGGAACAGGAGGTGGCGGAGGACACTGAGGCATACTAGGACCTGGAGGAGGAGGTGGGGGTGGTGGTGGAGGAGGCGGGGCAGCAACGGATGCCACCATGGGTGGTGCTGGTGGAGCAGGAGGTGCATAGGTAGGAGCAGCCATTGAACGGTGAATGGTGCTACTGGGAGATCCGCTGTTGGTTACTTGAGGACCATTTGATGGAGGCGCCAGACCTGAAAATGAGTTTTGTAGAAAATATTTCACAATCACATGTCAACTAAAATTTATATTGTGTAACCTCTTTTGAACAGTTTGTATATTTATCCAGTCATGTGAAAAACAATCATTCGTACACTGAATTTGTTTGCTATATATTAAAAAATTACACAAAATAGTTTTTCAGACGTCCATTAGAATTTGACTTTGTAAACGACGTGTCCCTCCCCCTCTTGAGGATGTCCTTCACAGATGTAAGAATTTTGTAAGTCTCTGTGATTTTTTTTTTTTTTTGCTTGATTTGGGCAACTAAGAAGATCACAGTGACTTCACTGAAAATGTCTCAGATAAACACAAAATGTGGAAAGTTAAATTCCAATGAACCATGGCCTGATACTATTATTATTATGATACTACACACACAAGCCTCCATACTTCTACCAAATACATGTTTGCTATTAAAAACCTACCAGAGGAACTGACATATTGCACTTGATGTGGAACTCGTGCATCATTTTCTACCCTGAAATAAAACAAGTAAAAAAAATTTAATTATAGCATAAGTGTACTTTTTTTGAATACCATATTGTTATCATATTCCCATCATATTCTTAACATCTACTATAAGTATCCTAAAAGTCCTTCCAGTTGAGTTAACAAAATATGACTTCATATAGTACTTGATTGTGAACACAAGAAATTTCAAAATATTTTGAATTCGCTCATAATTTTTTGATCACTTTACCACTACCATTATATTTTCATTAAATTCAAGTAAAAAATATACGAAGAATTGGAAAAAACATTTTTTTTTGTAGCTAATGGCATTCCAGTACAGGTATAAGTGAATAACACATTTAATCTTACTGAAGTATGCAGTAGTAACATGGGGGGGGGGGGAATACTAGGTGAAAAAAAATACTATTCACAATACCAATAATTTATTTTAATAAATAATCAATATTTGATTATTAATTATCAGTTATTTTAATATCCAGCAAGAATTTCTGAAAAAAATTCCCAGTGACTTTTAAAATCATTTACTATCTTAATGACCCTGAAATGAAGAATGAATCAGTTGTTCTAATGATCAAAGAATTTGGGACCACAAATCCAAGAGTATAGTAATTTATTTGCAGTTTTTAGACCAATATAAGATTTGTATATACCATATATGATTGTGTGTAAGCTGAGTTTTTTGTTGAAAAATTTGCTCCTTACTAGATATGTTGCTAATCAGAGGAGTGATTTATGTAGCTATATTTAAACACCCACAGACAATGTTAAAGCTGAAGTAAAAAAAAAAAAGTTGTTTGCTTTAACACCCGGTGGACTAACATCTCAATCTACCTTTGATAAAAAGGCTTGTTGATGCCCATATCAACAAGCCTTTCAAAGATTATTTAAGGAATTTATGGACTGAATGGATGAGTTATGAAGATAAAGAAACAACAAAAAAGCGGTGCCTTAATGAAAACAGACATCACCTTAGTGTGCCAGTGGGTTCACGAGAGATGAAACTCAAAATCATCATCAAATCTTTTAAAAAGTATTGCATTAGTAACGCTATGAATGGAACAGAAAACATGAAAATTTTGGAATGTTTTTCCCCTCTAAAATATGCTGATTTCTTGGGGATCGGCTTAAACACAGGTCTTCAATTTATTATAGTTAGTTTTGATGATCCTGAAGTGGGGGGGGGGGGGGTTCACTTATACACGAGTATATATCGTACAATGTCTGGTGTGTAGTGTTAAACCTTTTTACACTTGCAGATCAATAAAAAAGACAAGAAAAATGTGCAGACCGGCAAAAAATAAGTATGGAAAATAATCTGTGGACTGGCAAAAGATAAATAATTTACAGACCAAAAAATAAAAAAATAAAATAAATAAAAAAATTATATGAAATCAGAAAAAAAAATTGTGAGCTAGCAAAAGATAAATAAATAGGGGGAATATAATTTGAGAACCAGCAAAAATAATTTGCAGACTGGCTGATGTCAAAAACAGAAACTAATTTAGAGGCAATATTTCATTATTTTCAAAATCTGAAATTATGTAGAGGCTACATAGATGGGCAAAATTTTTCCCAGACCAGCAAAAATTCCCATGAACCAGGTGTTGAAGAATACTGCTTTATTGCATCTACATGGAAGCCTCGGGAGGAAGTGTTATGATGTGAGGTTGTTTCTGTTGTTTTGCACTACGATCAGCAATAAAATGAAGTCAGCTCAGAATTTCAGTATGCTTAATAAACTTATGTTTACCCATCAGTGGGCATTTTCTTCTCTGACATGTTCCAGAATGATGGAAAACTACATTAATCTCGAACTGAAAAAAACTGTTAAAAGAGCACGAATCATCACTGGGATGCATTAATAACCAACTATCATCTTAACCTATATAAATTTAATCGAAAGCTTATGGAACTTATAATTGAAGAGTTATTCCACTCTTCCTATATATCCACCAAGGATCTTGGTGAAAGATTGATGCAAATCTAGCTAAAAAATATGTCAAGATATTACATACCCCATAAATGTCATGACAAATGTATGCTTTATTAGTGTTTAAGACTATTTAATACAGCAGTGTTTTTAAAAGTGTGCAACACAACTGTCAGGGGAGACACAGTGAGCGGGAGATATTGATTTGTGTGTCTATTTATGTTTTGAAGTTGTTTCTTTATAAAGTAAAATTATCTACTAAACTATTCTGGTGAGAGATGAAGCACGAATTGGGCAAAGGAGCCATGGCAATAAAAGTTTGAGTGAGCAAGTATTGTAACAAAGAATTAGTGAACTTTTTTTTTGACTAGGCTGCATATTTTGACATGCACATATCTCATCAAATTAAAAAAAAAATTATTGAAAAGGCATTTTACCATTTGGGCTGGTCAATATTATTGCTTTCCATGTCTCCAGGAATAGTTTGATACAAAGGCTGGGATCCTATTGAATGTGGGGAAGGCCTTGAACCTACATTAAGCACAATCATTCACATGAGCAAGATAAAATATTCAATGAAATAATATGAATACATTGAATATTATACAGGATGTTTGTAAGTTGTTTAGAAAAATTAGAGGGGCGATAGTACCCATTATGATGAACAATATTTATAATAGAACCTATGGTCACAATCCACTCAGTGTGTCAGAAATGCATAAAGTAAATTGTCCATGTTGAAGTTTCCACTGTGAAAAGAAATAGCCATAACAAAGCATGTCCACCAACAATGGTGGGGCTGACAATTACCATCACTTTTTGTTTCTTCATTCTATACATTAACTAATAGGAGGGGGGCACACCAAAGATCTCAGCCTAAGGAACCCTGCTCCAAGATGCAGGAACCATGCAGAAAAATCATAAGTTGCACAATCCTGTGTAGATCAGCAAAAGACTCAAAGGAGATACTCAAAGTGATATTCAAGGGTGTCACTGCACAGTTCACATCAGTGAATCAAAGACTGGCACACCCTTTTACAGTTCCTGTAATATATCCTGTCGTATTGATCTTGTCTACTGCAACAAGGATTCTTGTGAAGAGACCTTCCACATAGCCTACAGGTGTCTCATACACCAATGCTTTCACGTGCCCTTACAAGAAATCCAGTGGATTTCGGTCCGGTGAGCGTGGAGGCCACACCACAGGTCCCCCAAGTGTTAGGTTTCATTTTTCTGACACTCTGAGTAAACGAGCTTCGATTGTCAATGTTGTTTGTCTTGGTGGAATATCAATCCTCCAATTTTTTCTAAACAGTTTATGAACACCCTGTATTTATTGGTCACTGTCCTTGAAAAGATGTACGAGAAGATTCAGTGGCACATACAAAACGTACCAGAATTTAGATATCAGCCATTTTGCAAAATGGCTGGTCACTTTGCGAATCATCCAGATTTCATATACATTGTTACAGCTTAAAATAGTCACCATCAAATCGCTTTGCTGCCAATATTTTTATATCTAATTAGCCTGCCTCAAAGACAATCCAGAAGCTCAAGGGCCCTCTTACATAGTTACGGTACTGTGTGTCAGTCCCACCAGTGACCACTGACGAAATGGTCAAAAAGATTTGATGCATCAAAAGTTTAATCTACTCCATGACAATTTCAGACTATTGCAATCATTTTACATTACACAGAGATAAAAACAATGATGAACTCACTATTTTGGTTGATCAAGTCCAAAGTTCTAATCATGGCTAGAGCAAAAGCATCTGCATCATCCCTGCTGCTGAAATTCAGACCATAAACTTGCTTGTTGTCTCGCCATTGATGGAAAGTTGGGGTGGCCTGATTATACTTGAGGCCTTTCAATATGGCACAATTTATAACAACCTAAGGAAAAAAAAAAACAATTGCCTAAAATCTTTACCTTTGTTTACTTGTCATTACTATTGATAACATTGGAAAAAGAAAAACAAAATGGCACAAGCCTATTTGAATGTGGAACATGAAATTTGGTGTTGTCTCTGGAGAAAATAATGCATCATTATTATTTAGTCATATTACATTGCTTGCAAATAGGCATGATTTGGCAATTCTTTGCAAAAACTCGGATAGATGTCGTGGTTTCATCCTGTTGAAATCTGGTCATCCTGTTTATAGACATTTGATTCACAGTATAGTCTTGATAATACAAGCCTCAAAAGTTTGAGATTCTTGATAATCTGAGATGCTGAAACAAGAATTTATTGTTTTTGTCTGTGCTGAAATTTTTCAAAATTACTTCTCATGACATTTTTCCTTCTTGTAACCCTTTTCTCCTTGATTCCTTTTTCTGAAATATGTGAGTAATTTCAATTTGAATGAGTCTTGGCAGCCCCAGTCAGTAATGAATTAAGCATTAAATTAGGAACAGAATTGGGAAGAACAAATATGGATATATAGGTCCAAAGAAAACAACCTAAAAAATTATTTTATCAAATAAGAATAGTTTCATTTTAAATGTTAATCCCAATTACAGTGACATAGTCCCCATATACAACACATAAGTAATATGCAGAAAGCCGTCACTCTCTCCTGTTAACACAACAGATACTGAAGTAATAGCCCCCATAAAAGTAGAAAGCTGATGGGGGTGGGGGGGGGGGGTACAGTCCGAGGAAGATATCTCATGTATATCTCTCTATTGTATTTTTGGATAATCAGAATTTTCTGTAATTAAAGAGGTGGCCTGGCCTTGGTCCAGTTCACTTCAGATTATTGACTACTGTATTTTGAATTTTTCAGTCTTAAAAAATGCTTTATGTTGGTCTTGTTTAATAATTTTGCACAATGTAAAATTATTAAACATTTTTCAATGAAAATTTTGTCAGTAACCATTCTAATCAATTATAAAAGTCTGTAAATAAGGTAATAACCAGAGCTTGGCAAATCAAAAAAAAAATAGGTGCCAAGGAATTTTTTTCAGCCAAAATCAATTTAATAGGTAAGATAGTACCTACAATAGGTATTTTTTGACTTATCCAGGATATAGAGACCCCTTTACATGCCAGCAGACGTGTGAACATAATTTCCGATAATTTTGTGCTGTCCTTGACTTAAATTAAGTTTTCTTACAAACTATTGGTGCCAATTTCAATTTTTTATTTGCCATGGCGACCTGGCACCTGGGATTTGTCAAGCACTGGTCATAACCAAACTGCTTCACAAAAATGTAGATGATTTTTTTTCCTGCCTTTATCCTCCTTCCCAAAATGGTACTTAACAGATGCTTCTAGTATCAAATGTGAAATGTATGATATTAATATAACTACCATTTATGAAAATGATTTTTTAATGGTAGAATATGTATTTTTATGGGTTCTGGAAATTACACACATTATTTAGCAAAGAAATGAATTTTACAGCTGCAATTACCTCATGGTCTTGTAGTTTTCTTCCAACAACACGAAAAGTATTATTCGTCAAATGCTGATATATGTGCACCTTAGAAAGGCCACTAGAAGAACCACTTGGCACCCACTTCTTATTGGCGTCATCATACACCATTACAGAAGCCCTTGCTGCTGCTATACTTTGTTCACTATGCAAAAGAAGAGGAAAAAGAAATAGACTATATAGATACGAGAACTTTATTATTATTTTTTAATTCAAATACAAACTACATTTGATTTTATCAACCGCCAATTTACGAACACCCACTTCTTTACGAACTGTTCCTCTGTCCCAAACAGCATGTCATAGAGCTAATGTTAAAATCTGCTTTATTGTACAAATTCTCCTTTCTATTAGCTCTATATTTTACAAACTTTGCCTTTCTTCTATTTTATTTACAAATATTTTATTCTTCCAGTCACCTTTGAATTCATTGTAGTAAAAAGTAAACTTCGATTTGGATGTTCTATGCGTCTTAAGAGAAAAATGGAGGAGGCAGGGGGGGGGGGTGAAGGTTAAGAGAGTTCACACCAATTTGTCCTCAATATGCAGGTGTTTTGAGAACATGTGCCAGGACCAGACACAACAGTTCCACAGGAAGAGGATTCGATTGTTGGTGGGAGTGACAAACCACCAGTTAGTTTAACTGGTGGTTTGAGAAATGGTATGATACATTTCCTCAAGGGCTCTCAACCTTTACTAAGCAGAGCTCTAAGGTCGTGCACATAGTGAGACAAAAAAATAGGTACAAGAGGGCATAATAGAGGCCAGCGACAAAAACAATTATATTAAATACAAATACAAATATTGTTTTATTCTACATCACACATACTCGAGGTCACACAATGAGGTGCATGAGTTGAACAAACCGTTTATTTCCACCTCAATCTACTGATTTTCGCTATTTGCTGATGGGTGCGCTTCTCCTTTTTTTCTTTCTTTCCTTCTTCTGCAGAGGGATCACCATCACACCCTCAAATTTCAGAAGCTCTACGGCCATTTTCTCTATCCTCTTCCTTTTTTTACTATGCGCTGACATTTCTTCCTTCACCTCTATGCATTTTTCCCCTTCTAGTCGTAATTCCTGTAACTCCTACTTCTTTGCTGTTTACTGAAAAGTCAGGCAGCAGATGTGAACCGCATACTACAACCTCTTATTGACTACCAGAAAAAATGAAAATTTATTTATTTATAGAGTATACTATATTGTTTTAAATTTTTTACACCTTATGCACGATGCGAATAGTTAGTTTATGCAATGTACTGCATGTCATGCCCTGTAATGCTAAAGTAAGTGTGTATTTATTTTTATAAATAATGTATTATCAAATAGTAAATATAATTATAGAGTAAAAATTTACATTACATTATATATTTCATTAATTAAATTATTTAATTAATTTTCAATTAATTTATTTCATTTCAACTGCATACAAGATCATTACATAATTTTACATATTGTGTCACTTTACCTTTATTAAGCGGAAACCTGTGTTCAACGGAAAAACTCTCGTTCCTCGCGATTGCATAAAGACAGGTTTTACAGTACAAAGTTAGTATTTTTTTTTTATTATTTAAAAGAAAAATAATATATTATTGATTATTCTCCAATTTTTACATCCAAGAGAATATTCTCAGAATACTTTCGTTCTCAAAGAATGTTCTCACCTCACATCTCTAAGCTCATGGAATAATGTAAGCGGGGGATAATAATTGACAAAGGAGGAATATGCTTGAAGATGAAGAAAAGCGAGGTGTAAGCCTCTGATTGAGACACATGCTGGAAACAACATGGGGGTTTATTGAAAATATAAAAATAATCACAAAAATTATGGCGCTACATCTGATGACAAGTGAGAATTAGCATCACATAGCATTTGTTAGCAAATATATTTATTGAAGATGGATTGCAAATATATTAATCCCCATTTATATAAGTTAATAAATATATTAATTGATGATGAATTAAAAATCTATCCAGCATCATCTAATGTTAATTTTTTGCAATTATTTTTTAAGGTTTCATTAAAACCCTATGTCGTATCCAATATGTGTGACAATTTTCATCCCTCTTCGAACATTAATTCCAATGTTAAATAGAAATTTCTCCCCCCCCCCCCGGGAATACTCTTAATACTCTTACGCCTAAGAATAATTAATAACTAAAAGTAATAATTATTATTCTCAGTCTAAGGAAATACCAGTTGTCTTTTTCCTAAAGAAATCTCTGGCTACGGCCCTGCATAGACAATTCCAACACTTGAAAACCCGGATTTAATCTGATGGGGGTAGAAAGAAACCCGTGGATTCTGATAGACGCAAGAATGTATTTTATGCAATATAAATGCTATTGTTCGTACGCGACGAAAGGGCTTATCACGATATGCATTGAGACGGTATTGCACGGAAATGCAGGTTGAACCGAGTTCTTCGAATGGTCATTCCTTACCCTATCGAAATTGGTATTTATTACCGGTAGGAGACGCAAACTATAAACACGCAACCGACTGATCACGAATGAAACTATTTCGGTGAAAACCCCTTGAAAACGTGACGAAGGCGAGACTAATTCGTCCAAAAACGACACATCATTGGATCCGTGAATACCCTGGGCCAGAGTTCGTTGAGCTTTCTTCTTCCGAAGTGGGGGGGGGGGGGGTATGTATGGCCGTCTGAACATCATGTGCCCCTGGACAAAGTGATGCCCAAGAGGGGTATAGCTGGAAGTAACAACTTACATATTTACGTACTTACAGTCGAAAATCGTACTAAGAGGGCTGTAACTAGGATTTTTGCCGCCCGGGACATTATTTTGCCACCACCACAACTTTAAAATTCGATAATTTTGAAAATTCAAGCATTTCCATCTTTACTTCAGAAAATGAAAGTCAGATGACAGCAAGCGCAACTCGACAACATAAACATCTTCGTTAGGGCCAAGCACACACTCAGAACACACATTCTATCTCTTTGGCATGTGCCGATTCGTTAGAAATTCCGTAGAGACATGTGTACGAGGTGCATGTTCGGTTAAGTAGTAGTGCTCTTTCTAGTTTCGACCCTGTATACTCTCATCATATAGGTCCCCCATGTATATGAGGCACCGGGCCCTACCAAAGCCTCCTAGATTGGTATCATCTAGGAGGCTTTGGGCCCATGGGTCAAAATGGACCTGGTTCTTTAGAAACCTCTGCTGGATTCTGAAAGTAGTCACTTATAATTCTACCATATTTCACTGGAAAGCTTTATTTCTTCACAACTATACGAAGTCACCTTCACCACTTTTGTTGCTCTTCTTTCACCTGATTTTCAGCCGTGCTTCAGTCTCCCCCAGAACATCCCAGGACCATAAGTGGGGGCCATGTGGCCCCAGGTTGAGAACCACTGGACTAAAATTAGAATACCTTCAGTACCGAAGTCCAACGGTTCACAACCAGTGCTCCGCGGCTTAGGATTATGTGCAGGGGCTCCGCAGTCGCTTTAGGAAAGTGAAATATATAAATCAGTAGATTTAATAAAAAAAATTAAAGGAGTACAGTGCCCCAAAATAGAAATTGTACTCTAAAACAGGCACCGTGAGTCAATAAAGGTTAAGAACCGCTGCCGTAGTCTTTCTTATGTGAAATAACATGAATGTATTTCGAATTTTAATGAGGGATTTCAAAGAAGAGTATGAGCATCTATTCGGAAAAAAAGGAAAGAAAATATTTTTGATCACACTTATTTGAAAGCATTAAAAAAATATATAGGATCGCAATCAAATTCGCTGCCGTCTTCCAGATGTGAAGAAATGTATATAGCGTGAGAATTACTTGTTTTTTTTTTTTTTTTGCACTGGGCAGAGACAAAAAAAATATATATATCAAATATAGAAAAAATAAATAAAGACCCTAAAAAAATAATAATAATTGGTTCGGATAATTTACGGCGCAACTCTGTCTAAACTTTTGATGAATGACTCAGCAGCGGGGCGTTCCGACTCGCAATCCTGATAAACGACGTGAGACTGGACGGTCAGACCGACGGCATTAAATTGATATTTATTAAATAAATATGTTTAAATAAAAAAAAATATATATAAGGCGGCAAAAAAGAAAAAAAGGATTTCTAAAACACGTGGAGAAAAAAATATGCAGCGTTGACGCATAAATTTCTAAATAATAGAAAAGCCAGAGAGAGCCCAGCGGGAACGTGAGAAATCGTCCCAAAAAGAAGTAAAGCCAGAATCGATCGTCCATAGTGAAGGCGAAAAGACAGCGCATATATTTCACGTCAAAGGTCGGCGCCAAAGCCTGACTAAAGGAAAAAACCCACTACAGGATCTACCAAAAAAAAGAAGCTTGACGTCTATCGATAGGGATGAATGGGAGATGTTGTACATACAGTACAGCTGAGGCAAAACAGGAAAAGTAGTTTCATAATAGAAAAAGAATTGCCCAAATTTGTACTAAATAGAAAAATGGCAGTTCAAATTACCCTAATAACCAATTCATATGGGTTCCCAGCAAAATCTGCTTGATCTAACTCAAGACTAAAATTTCCCTGACCATAACTCTGGAAGAGATCAATATATCGCCGGCCTGCCGGGACATTCAAGTCAAATTCTGAAAAATTAGAGACATTTTTATTCTAAAAATTAGAGCTGGGAATCGATTAAAATGTTTAACTGGTTAATTTTGATCGACTAATCGAATATTAATTTTTCGGAATAATTGATGCTATAAAAATGTTTTATTCACATTTCATGTCCCCATTCGTTAGACGTAAACAAATATGAGGATAAATTGGACGGCTTTTATATAAGAATATGTTTTATATATTTATGTATTATACATTAAAAATATATGTTTTGTTTTCTTTTTAAACTAATCTAAATCTCTGTATGTTGTAAATGAATAAATTTGATTTGATTAAAAGGAACCAAGCGCCATTAAATCAAAACTGAAAAAAAATATATGTAAAGTTATCTTCGATTCAGTTCTCTTCAGTTTGGTAGTTGGTTCAAGTGCACACAGACGGCATCAGTATGTGTGTGTTACTTGGTTCTATTTAAATAAAAAAAACCCACCTCTTTCAATAGTTCAGATGTCTCGGTATATCTCAAAAATGTTAAAAATGGCGCTTGGTTTATATAAAAGCCGTTCAATTAAGATTGCCCACATGAAACAATTAAGATACTGAACGTATTTAAAGGGTCCAGGGGAAAAACGGCTTTACAGTAATTTTTTTCGAAAATGACAGAAATGCTATCTTGTTTTTAGCTTTCTAGGAATACTATCCCTACGTGCACTCATTTTTGGGATAGAACGACTTTGAAGCCGTAAAAAATAGCCATTTCGGTATACTGGGGGAAAAACCTTTATATTTCAAACTCGCGCGCGCGTGTGTGTGTTTTTCTAGAATTCTAATTCTTGCTGCTAAGACCTTTTTTCATGGACCCTTCATTTGTCAAACCTTGGAGTTCCTTCATTTGCATCTTGCCATTTAAGTCAGTTATTGTAGGTTATAATCACTGATTTCAAAACTATCTTTCAATCTTCATATTGTTGCTTGTTTGCTTCTCAATTCCCAAATACAAACGCCACAACAAGCAAACTACCCAACGAAGTGGCTGAAAAAAAATTTTCCAGAAAAATATGGGCGTCAAATAAAAATTTGGACGGAATATGAAAACTTTTGTTCACGGTGGTGACAATAAATTTTGATCTTGTCTTCTGAAACATCCATCAAACTCAATTTGAAACTGAAATTTCTGTATCACAAATTTTCATTGAATCGACATGTATTCCCCCCCCCCTTCTGAAATTTGTCGTACCGCAGTCATTTTCTGCACACGAAGGCTCATTAGACCGGGACCGGACCAACAATTTATTGCCGATTCCAACGGCAGCCTTTCTTATACTCAGAGAGGTTGATGCACTAACCCCTCGGTGTGGGACTCCCTGCGGTAGCAATCTTTTTCTGTGGTCATGTCGCCGTTTCTGTTGTACCCCTGTCAGGAAAATTTCTGACAACGAACCGGTATCGAACTCGCAACACCTCTAAACATCCTTTGGTACTTTAGGCGAGTATGCTGAAAAATGTGATGAATAGGCCTGCAGTATATTGATTCACACAAATATTTTTAAATATGGTCACTCATCTAAAATGCTATGCATATGGACATACTTTAAGACATCCAAAATCGGTTTCGCACAATAAATGAAGTTGAATTACAAACTTTTTGTGCAAACTTTAATCGAATCGATCGAGTCGATTAACCCAATTAAAATTTTTGACTGAGATTAAACAATTTGATCGATTAACCCACCCGATCTCAATCCCAGCCCCACCAAAAATCTAGGCCTATTGAATTGGCTGAATGCATACTGTGTGTGATCTTTAAGGAACATTGCTTTTCTCAGCATGCCGGGAACGGACCAGACCCCAACATTCAGAAAGCTCACGTCCCTCTAGTTTTACGGCATGCCAATTAATGAGGGGGAATACGGTAATCTAAAATCTCAGCCTTCTAAATTTCGAATTTTTGTTTTTCGAGTTTCAGTTTTTTCCTTTCACAAAGCTTTCCCTTGACTTTTTCAGCAAATATTTTCCATTTCCATGACTTTCTAGGTCGCTAGGAACCCTACATTATGACTCAATATAATTTCGAAACCCGTGTCTGATCGGAATTCGGTTCAAGCGGATATACATTACCGGAAATTGAAAATTTAATACCTTGAACGCTTTGCGCTATATGTTTGAAATTTCTACTAGAGGTACTTTATTAGAGTATGCTTTATTTCATGTTTTTTACAGAAGGCTTATTCCATAATAAATTGACCATAAGAAATTGAAAATCAGTTGCATGTGACCGACTCGAATTTTCTTCAAATTCGGTACACGTACCAGTGCTGTCAAGATTTGAAAATACCCGAATTTTCAACGACTTATTTGTGGAGAGCTAAAAGAATTTAAATTTAAATTTTGCGACAAAAAAAACCAGTTTTTCTGGTTCGTTTCAATGGTTTTTTGTTACAAAATTTAAAAAGCTCCACAAATATGCGGAGCAGGTCGTTGAAAAATCTTACGAGTACCGAATTTGAAGAAAATTCGAGTCGGTCACATGCAACTGACTTACAACTCTTTTTGGTCGATTTGTTATAGAATGAGCCCTCTGTAAAATATGAGATACGGCACATTTCCTTTTGATTTCGTGATAATTTTCTCATCTGCATGTTTACATCTTTGGTAAAAAATTTCAAAAGACCATATTTCAACATACTGCGCAACGCGTTCAAGGCGTTGCATTTTTCAATTTTCAGTGGTGTAGAAGTGGTGAGACGGCTTCATCAGGATGGCGAAGTTCAAAATTTTCACAGGAGAATAAAGGAAAACATCTAATGATCAATAGGAAATTCATATTGATCAATTTCGAAGCCAGACAAATGAAGAATCTATGAAAAAATTTCAATAACTCTTACTTCAAAATTATCAGTAAAATTTTCAATCGTGAGTGAATGATAATTGGAACCTGATCCTAATTTCTGAGCAGTCAAACGGGGGCAATTTTCCAGTGAGAAAATCGTGATGAAACACATTTAATTCGGCTCACTTTGGACAGGGGTTACTGACTCTTTCATTGATGAAATAATCATGAAAAAAAAAAGAACCGTATAAAAACTGATTCTACCCCTACAAGCTCTTACTATCCAAGACAAAAATTTCTACATTAAAAATTTTCTATATTCACATCCTACTGACAAATCAATTTCCTTACTGATGACATGCAACGACGACCACTCACGCATTTACACCACACACACTTCAAAATATGAACCCGCCTATTTTATAGCGGACCCAGATGGCGTGCGTTGTCTACTACTTCCATCAAGAGTATGCGGTACGTGTTCAAGACATCCCTAATGGCACATACCAAAACGAGCCATGATTTAAGTGCTTGAATAAATTACTTGCGCCAGAAGTCTCGAATCATCCATGTCAACTTGGCAGAACTAGAACGCATTCAGAAAACCTAGGAACTCTATCTGATGAACACGCATCTATACTTAATAAATTTTTTCTTGGGGGGGGGGGGGGGGAGAGTACATTTTTTTTTAAATTATTCGAAGTTCAAATAAATAATTAGCTTTATTAAAATTTTTCAAAAGAATTTTAATTTTGGAGGAAAGGTATGAACTGAATTTCTTTTAAGCAATTTTTTTTCTCAGCTTAGCTTTTTGAAAATGCCCCGAAATCTGTAAATAATGTTATCGAAACCGTATTTTTTGGTTCATCATTGACAATACCTTCATCAGAATCCAAAAAGAAGGTAAAAAAAACAATCATATTTTGGGCATTTTAGCTCTAAGATAATAATTTAGTAACAGTGATACCCCGACGTACAACAGTAATTCGTTCCAAGACTAACGACGTAAGTCGTTGGGAACTATTACTCATTGTTTCATAAAAAGTGGAACATAAAATGTCATTGCAAATATTTGCTTGCAGCTTAGTCAACTGGAAAATGCGTTAGAAGCTTCCTACTTCCGGACAAAGTGCATCAGAAGATGACATCATCTTCGACTTCCCTGTATGATTATCATATGAAGCCCTCGAATCTCTACTAAACAGATAGGCCTAGATAGATTTCGATCTTAATTACCCACTAGGACAGGGATTTCTTAACTTTCTACGTTCTCGGGAAAATCAGAAGTTTTAAATATCTCAAGGCACTTCGGCGACACCACAGATCAGCGGTTCTCAACCGGTGCTCCGTCTGTACTTATCAAGGGCTTCGCGACCACTCGAGAAAAATAAAATAAATCAGTAAATTTGATAAATATAAATTAAAAAACAAGGCCTACAGCATCAAAAAAAGTTTGAGAATCGCTACCATAGATTGCCGTGAGAACCAACCTGTCGGGTTCTACCCCATTTGATCAATGCAATTTTATTCTCAAAACACTACACGGCAGAACAACACCCCCTATAGATATCTTATCTATAGGGGGTGTTGGGCAGAACGTCTGGAGATCACTTCCGCAGTATTTCAACTCTGGCAAATCGCATACATTCTCTCTCTCTCACTACCTGCGTTTTCAGGAAAATTTACTTCGACGGTTCCTATTTTCACAACAAAACTTGAAAAAGCCATAATTAGTACTTCACCTTATTTCGTGAATAATTTTTTTTTTTTGGATTCTCCAGGGGAGGGGGTCTTCAAAGTCTGACGGACAATAATGTGAACATAGACCAAAGGGAATCAAATCAGTAGGCCTATATGCCTATATCTAGTCTTCAAAAGTAGTTGATATCGCCCCTGGGGGCGGGGAGCGATAGAAACTATGGATACGATATATTAGTGTTTTCTTTCGCCCGTTACCTCTTTTTGACCATATTTTCTTTCATGGCCCCCTTTGTCTTAATAACCCCCCCCCCCCATCCAGGAGAACGAGAACCCACTTACTGAACTGATTTTTGAGAACCCACTTACTGAACTGATTTTTTACTAAGTAAATTTATAATCAGCAAAAAATTTATAACTAACGCGGATGTCGACCCCATGATTCAGTGAGGTTTCTTTGAAGGGGAGTGTGGGGGAGGATCTATGCAACTGAAGACCATTTTAACACCAGGAACCCTTGGCCAAAGTGGTCCCGGCGCCCTGCACTTAGTTTGAAATAACAGCTGATTAATTTACTCACTCTCGCAAATCAAGGTACCTAATCCCATCACGTATAAGCTCCCTATGGTCATCAGGCACCGTGCATGCCCAGATAGGCCCATGCGTTAAGATGGCCCTGGTTTTATGCTGAGGACCATCTTAACAGCGTCAGGGAACTCATACCTGGCAGGAAGAACCTGCCACCAATTTACCTACATACTCTTATTCTCAAAAAGCATATCAGATCTCTTAATCAGCTTCCCTATGCATTGGAGGCTCCTAGGCAGTTACAGGGTGACCAATGCTTCAAGACGACCCTTGTTCTATGGAATTGAAGTTGATTTTAAAAATAGTCATACTTTTGAAACCATTCACTCGGTTTTTTTTTTCACAGTTCTTTGTAGCCCTCTCAGCTGTCGGTCATAGCCTCCTTTTAATTTTATTCCCACCTGTATTGCCTTCCCTCCTAGAGCACCTCAGGAAAACACAAGGCGGCCACTTGGCCCCAGGTTGGGAAACACTGAGCTATAGGATCTAACACGCTGACCAAAACTCCCGAAGAAAAAAAATACAATTCATGAGCTTAAACTTCCAAATATTTTTTCCCTGACTTTTACCAAATATTTTACATTTTACCTGCCCATTTTTCATTTTCTGAACTCTCAAGGTTGCCGGGAATCCTGAATGAGGAGATTTACAGATTTGGAAGTATGGGAGACTCCCGCCAGCCAGCCAGCCCCCCCCCCCCCCAAAAAAAAAACCCTCTCCCGTATAGTTATCGCGATTTCCCTTCTTTTTCGCAATCAAAAACCGAAGACTCAAAGTGATAAAACATAGAAAACACGTAGAATTTCTGCTAGCTACCGCGTTTTCTATTTCGAAAATTCCCGCACTCAAAAGCGGTTATTGTACCAAATTCATTGATTGTGGAGTTTTTTTATCATGTGGCTCGGAACGAACTACTTTTTTCCATTCCTTACGAAAGTAAAAAGCTATCCGGTTACGGAAATTTCATTCCGATGGAAGGTCCATGAACCCATATCGGACTACAATGTCTGTTAACCTCATTGAAAAGTCGGTGGTGATGACTATATACGAATAAAGAGAAATGCCAAAGCGCAAACTACTCTCCGCCAAACAGTTAACAACCAGCTGGTCAATGAAATGTAATAAGCATCTATAATTTGTCACATCCTACTCAAGTCAAGTCGACTGTATAGCGCTAATTGCTTCTTCACAAAAAATTCTACCGCCGAAAAAAGGACATTTGAGCGGCATGGGATAGAAGAGTAAAAGGGGAATGAAACACATAGACAATAACAGCTGAACGAAAAAGCATCTTTGAAAAAAAAAATTCCAGTCTACACCATGCCATTTCCTATCTTACTCCCCATTTATTGCCTAACTCGAACTACGTATTTTGCAAGTTACTAACATATTAAATCACAAAATTCAGGGCCTTGAGTACAAAAATTATGCTCATTTCATAGCTTGAAAAATGATGTTTTCGCTTGAAACGCGCTAAAATTTGCTCAATCTGGCAAGGTCAAAATCAAAGTTTTCAGTTACGGAGGACTTTCAGCTGTCATCACAAGTACCAAAGACCTCTACTAAACAAACAAAATGAATAAGACAAAAATACGAGGGAGAGCGAACATAATCGTAAAGTATTACCCACAAAGTGGGCGGACTGAGCAAAATATTCGTCTCCCGCAAACTAGAATGACTCAGCCCCTGTTTCATTTCCCCCGGTGCAAACTTCATTAGAAATAGCAGCAAATGCTCATGAGACGTACGTGGGCTAAATTTGGAAAATTGCGCTCACGTTTACCTACATACTCTTTACAGCTTCAGTTCTATGAGGCAATCCAAAAGCTCTCGTCGTCTTTCCCATTTTCTGCAACCAATAAATTTTTTACACTCAAATCACATACACATAATACGAGTCACAAAATTTTCTCTTCATTCACTAGACTGTAGCCTAGTTTTTATTAGATTTTGGGTTTAGCGCCACTATATGTCAAAATTGAGGTATCCGATTGAGAACTTAATTTTGGAAGAAAAAAATGTCGATTTTTATTTTTTAAGAAAGCCCGATTTCTTGTGATTACAAGACAGGCCTTGTTTTGTTTATATGACGCGTACAAGCGAAGTTACGCACACTTTAGCGCTGTGTTCTTACATACAAGCATTTTCGTACGCAAGGGGGAGGGGGTTTGGGGGTTCTAACTCCCCTCAAGCCGAGATTATAGTGTTATTTTGCGGAAAAAAACCTAAACCCCCGTTAAGAAAAAAAAATTGAAACCCCCCCTTGAGAAAATTCTGCGTACGCCTATGCATGCAAGTGATCTGGGAATAAAAACTTTAGACCCGTGATACACATACTACTAAGTAGCACGAAAGTGCCATGCTTTCGTGCTGCTTAGTAGCATGTGTATCACGGGCCTTAAATGCGTTTTACGAAGCATGCTATTTTCAACATTTTACTTGAGTTTGAAACATGATTTATAAAAATATATATCATTACGAAATATAATATACTGCTACATATACCAAAATCTAAGGTCTATCACATATATATCTGTATAATTACAGTGCGTTTTATACACGGCACGTAGAATGAAATTTAAAAAAATACACACGCACATTAACAAACTTTGAGTGTAGCTCATAAGCATACCATACAATCCTTTAAGTTTTGATTCATAACCTGCACCATCACTAGCTGAATGTAGTGCAAAAATAACAAAACATTCTATTCATAGAATTTTTTGCAGTCGTGCTTCGAATATTACATGAATTTTGCTTAAAAATTTGACATAAAAATGGCTTTTTCATAGGAAATGACATTAGATGGTCCAAAATTTATTATTTTCACTATTTTCAGACACTTCCTATCAAAAAATGTTATTGAAGTTCATTCCAGTACTATTTTATAGAAGTGACATGGAAGGTAGTCGGATACCTTCATTTAAGGCTTATTCAGAAATCTACGGAATTACTTTGAATCCAACAGGTTGAGCCGATAGCTACATGGGCAGTCGACAGCAGGCTTGAAAGTTTTTGATTCAAGAAAACGTTTATTATAAAATGAATTACAATGAATATAATATGGTATATGTGCATCTTATTTTTTTTTCACCCTGAACCAGTGTTTATTAACCTTTTTTTTCGTGTCGAGGCTCCGAGTATTATTCACGGCCCCTATCCAGGAACGGAATAATTTATACTCATTGAAATTCAAGTAAATTTATGACGAGCAAAAATTTTATATATATATATAAGGCGGTTCACTTATTTTACATACAAATAAAGAATATACTAACCTAGGCTAAAGTTCAATGAGGATTCTCTTGTGGGTGTTCTATGCTGGGAATCTCAACATCATGGACATCAGTCAAAGTGGTGTTCTGGGGGAATAGCCCCCAGAATTTTCTGAAGGCCAATTAGCTAGAAGTAACAGCTACATGGCTGCATATTTACTAAAACTCAAAAATGGTATTATCAGATCTAATTATGTAGTTTGTGTATGGACATTAGGCTCCCCGGAAAGGCTCATGCGTTAAGATCGCCTTGGTTCTATGAACAGTTCTGCTGGATTTTGAAATAAGTCACTTTCCCCAATTTATATTACTTGAAAGTTTAATTTCTTCACAAGTGAAATTTTCTCAACCAGGGTTTTTCTGTGGGCTCTCCCCCCCCCCCCCCTGATTTGTACCCATGGAATTATGCTCTTCACAATATCCTAGTACCGCAAAGAGGGGATGATACAGGGTTTAAGCTAGATAAAAAATTCCTTTAGCAAAAAAGTGAAAATGGGGGGAAAAGCTTTAGCAAAATGTTACAATGCTAATGATTTATGGTTGGATGTCTTCTCGTTTCGTACCTCCTGTACGCATTTTTGCGAAAGTAGCTACTACTTCTTTCGCATTCTAAGATTTTTTTTCGAATTTTGCGAAAAATGCGACCGTAGCTTAAAGCCTGGGGCGGTACGGTCCTAGGTTGAGAAAACATTGCGCTAAACTATTCATTATAGTACCAGTCAGGGCTGGAAAAATATATTCCTGACATGCCCACGACTTGTAAAACTTTTGAACGTGTATTGTTTTAAGCACATGCCCGACGTTTAAATAAAATCTCGATTCGGGTATGGATAGGATTTTAAATCGGTCGTGCAAATTTTGGAACAGCCCCTGTGCCAGTAACATGTGCCCTAAACAGATTTAAGGAGGTATATTCAAAGTTATTAGGAGTCTTCAGAATAATTAAGTTAAGTATACAAGAAGATTCATCGAAAGACTGGTTATTTGTGGAGATGAAGATTACAAGGAAGAAAATTCATCACTGCCCCCCCCCCCTCCCCACGGGGACTCGAACCCCGGTCTCTCGCTTGCCGGACGAGTGCTCTAATATCTAAGGGTACGTCCATAGTGAATCGCTTCTCGCTACTCGCTTTATCGCGGCTGAAAAAAGATCGTGAAAACTCATTGGGGCGGCCATAGTCACGACCACCTAGATAACCTGGTTATCTAGGTGGTCGTGCCATAGTGCGCCCGCATACCTGCTTTTACCGGCTCAAACTGCTTTTACTTGCTTTAACCAGAATGAATTATTATTTCTTTTTCTCGCTTGACCGGCTCACCGCTTGCAGTTTTAAACGGATACTTTCCTCTAAGTGTTCGTTTTATAATGGAATAGTAAATCGACGGAGTTTTTGTAACGATCAATTATCGTTATTACTAATCGTTGATTAATTATGACATAATAAAAGCGAAATCGTTAATCATTAAGTAATTAAAGAAAATTACCAATTATAGTGAATCCAATTGGAGTTTTTGTGACGATTAATTATTGTTAATACTAATCGTTAACTAGATGACACAATAAAAGCAATATCGTTGGTTAATCATTAATTAAGGTTAATTAACGATTATACTGAATCCAACGGAGTTTTTGTGATGGATAATTGTTGCTAATACTAATCGTTAATTAGTTATGGCATAATAATAAGGGAAATCGTTAATTAAGGATCATTAATTATCATACTAAATCCAACGGAGTTTTTATGACGCCTAATTATTGTTAATACTAATCGTTAATTAGTTGACGTAATGAAAACAATATCGTTAATTAATCAAAATACCGTTGGATTTCGTTTTATCGTTACTAATTATCGATCATGATTTAGTTTTATCGTTAATAACCTAATTAACGATAAAACTAAATCAAACGGAATTTTGTAACGATTAATTTTCGTTTTTCTAATCGAAAATTTGTTGTGGCACTAAAAGTGAAATCGCAGATTTATCATCAATTAATTAATTTACTATAATTAGCGATTACACTAAACCCATTGCAACTTCAAGGCGAGTCCTATTAATTTCATGTACATTCGTCATTCTTTCATGTTTAATTTTATAATAAATATTTTTTGTTGTCAACAAAAACACACAATAGATCCCCACGTGATAGCTCCATGATGCCAACTGCCCATGCAGGCAGACGCTCCCGCGAGCGGTGCACTATAACCACCACCGGCTAGAATCGCAAGGGATCATCTCGCCTTATACAACTGCCGGTTTAAGCAATAAAGCGAGAAGCGGTGCACTATGGACGTACCCTAAGCTATGGAAGCAGATAGAATATTGCAACCTTGGAGCGTATATATATGTTGAAAGGCACCGTACATGGACGGCGTCAACAATCAACTAATAGCTCGTGAATGATAAAGGCCAACCAGATGGCCATACGCATATAGAAACGTCCTCTCCACTTGTCAATACAAGATTCATCGAAAGACTGATTATTTGTGGAGATAAACGGGGACTTGAACCCCGGTCTCTCGCTTGCCGGACGAGTGCTCTACCATCTAGCTATGGAAGCAGATAGAATATTGCAACCTCATAGATATCCTGAATATATGGGTGCACAAATTTTTTTGCTTTTTTTACCAGATTACTTTTGTGGTCCTTATAAGAGCTAAATTATATTTTTTGCATGAGAGTTGATATGGGCGATCATAGAGGTCAATGCCTATTCCCCATGTCAAATAATGGGGCATACTGATCTAGAACCCCCCTGAAATAGCCTTTATAGACTCCTTTAGACTGATCTAATGTGTGTAGGGGTGTGTGTGTGTGTGCTGATGTCATGATTATCATGGCCCTTCTACCCGTTAGCTCCACTTATATTTCTTCACGGGACAAATATCAATGAAAAACACTGATAAATTTGGTTTGACTATTTTCGATTGGTGCTCAGGTATTTCTTCGCGCAGTTATCATTGCACCAAATTTTACATATAATGCATCAAATAATTAATTCTAGTTCACAGGAATTTTACATTCAACCACACGTCCTAAAGCGTATTTTGAAATTAATGGTGAATTACTGTGGTGAATGGCTTGAACAGCTTCAAGGCCGGATAAAATTCCCGAATGGGCCAGACTGGCCTGTGGGCTTTAGTATGTGCACCTATGATATGGATGCACATATATATATATAACTCTGTGGCTACTAATTGACATGCCTACACAATGGATGAAAAAAAACCGGATTATATTGGAAAGGGCCTGTTCCTGCCTGACGCTGAGTTTTTTGCCGGGTTCTTTGGCCGGAATTTACAGTAAGCCTTTTCAACTAAACAACTGATTCCTTAGTAAATTTGTGGGGTAAAAATTGAGATACAAGGTGAATTCTCGGGGTCCCCTGCGCTGAAACTATGTCAGCCTAATCCCCGTAAAGAACATTGGCGTGAAAGATGACTCAGCTAACCGTCATTTAAGAGCATATTTTACTGAAACACAAGAACTAAATTCTTGAAAAAATACTTATCAAATCAAATTATTAATTGTCAAACGAGCTTTGAAAAACATGCCATTAAGGACATGTTTTAAAGCAAGGGTCTTCAATGCATAGTCCGCCAAGCTCTTTGATAATATGTGTATATCGCGAAAATGGTCCGCGGGAAAGCCTGCCATTTGGGGGGTGGGTCAGAAGGGGTCGATTGCTTCCTCCCCAAGTTTAGAAAATATACTAGAAATGGTATATATATATATATATACAAATATACGTACATACATTGAGTATATGTTCTTTGCACCCCCCCCCCCCGGAAAAAGTTGAAACAAGAGGCCCTGCCCGCTGGTCTCACTAAAACATGAAATGAGAAACGCTGAGAGTCATTAGGGCTTTTCAACTACTAAACCAGACATACACCGCGTCCATATTCCTCTGCGGAACTTCTAACGAATTGGTACATGTTGGAATGTATGTGCGCGCGTGTAATGAACCTTCCGTGAATTTTGTTTCTGTGTAATGTTTGTATAGTACTGCCATCTGCCCATGACGATAGACCTGAGTTGTGCTCTATTTGAAAGAAAGGAAGTTGTGCTCTCGGTTTGAAAATAAAAAAAAGGAAAAATTGAAAGGCCCAGTTTATAGCGTGCATACACGCACTCGGTAGTTCCAAATTTGGCCTCTGTTCTGTCGAATTACTAACCAACCTAATTTAAGGTATCCAACTACCTTTCTTAGTACTTTTCAATACAATGGTACTGAAATGAACTTCAATAACATTTTTTGATAGGAAGTGTCTGAAAACAGTGGAAAATAATAAATTTTGGGGAACTATGTAATTTTCTATAAAAAAAAGTCATTTTTATGTCAAATTTTAAGCATAATTCATGTAATATTCCAAACAGGATTGCAATTTTTTTTATGAATAAAATGTTTTGTTATTTTCACAGTACATTCAGCTAGTAATGGTGCAGATTATGAATCAAAATTTAAAGGATTGTATGGTATGTTCACAAGTTACACTCAAATCGGTTGATGCACGAGTGAATTTTTTGAAACTTCATTCTGAATACCATGTATGAAGCACTAATTAGACAAATGTATGTGCGACAGACTTTAGATTTTGGTTCATAACCTTAACAATATTTAGCAGAATATCGTACAAAAATTTCGTGATGATACATTTTGAGAAATCATATTTCAAACTCAAGTAAAATGCCATAAATATCATTCTTTGTAAAAAAACACGTTTAAAGTTTTTATTCACAAATTACTTGTAAGCAGAAACGCAAGATTAAATTGGACGTAAATTCGGTACCAAACATCGTATAAACAGAACAAGGCCATTTTGGAATCACAAGAAATGGGACTTCCATAAAAAATATGAAAAAAATTGGCATTTTCTTCTACAATTATATGTTTTAAACGTAGTCGGATACATTACGGCGAGTTTTACAACGAGTAAAATAACTAAGATAAAAGAAAAGTACCTGGAATTAACCTTGACCTTCGTCGTCAGACTCTCACAACCACTCAAGACATTTAAACAACATAGCATGTTCAGCGGGAAAAGGATAAACCGGAACGATAACGTTTCCCCTTGGACCACAAAACCTTGAAAACGGAGGGGGGGGGGATGACTTTTGAAACAAAAATGTTTCCCAGCAATGCACCGAACGGGATAGCAGCAGCAGCGGTTAATGAACTTGTCGGGACTATCCGTCGATATTTTCCGATGTTGCCAAGAAGCGAGACAAGATGGGCTTATCCCCCCTCTCTTATCCGCCGGTCTATATCACACACATACGTCGGGAGAGATATTTTCCTCGAACAATTTTTGCTTTTTTTTTCGGGTGCGAAAAAAGAAAACAATTTTCCGAAAGATTAAATGGGCAATTCAAACAACGGGATGTCTCTTGTTTTTTTGTACTCATACAAACAACATTTGACAGAGACGAAACATTCGCGGCAGAAATACAAAGGTTCGTCCGTTTCCCTTTCAAACCACGCGTGCTCTAAATGAAGAGGGGGAAAAGATCTCGCCACTAGGGGGCAAGACCACACACTACATTTATTCTAATTGATTTCTGTGGGAAAAAGTAGAAAGGAAGATTATAAATAAAAAATCCATGCTTCACATATTGAGATAGGAGGGACAGTGGATATATGCAGAATGGGTCACGCAACGAACGAAAAAAAAAAAAACACGGAACGAAATGGCGTGTATGCGTTCATAGAATATTCAAATAGCACAATAGTTATATAGCCCGATTGGGAATTTTTTAATACTTCCGTAGTAAATGTCAAGGTCAACGATAGTTTTTTCATGCTTATTTATTTTAAGGTCAAGGTTTCTCGGAAGTTTGAAAACTGAAAAATTTCATATATATATCGCGCCCCCCCCCAAAAAAAATATTCAGTTCTTTTACATAAGTTTTTCCTTTTTAAGGGGCCCTTCATAAGAAAATGTCTGCCCCGGGTACGTGATACGGCCTTGTGTACAACATGAATTCATCATCTACATTTAGCATCCATCAAAGCTCAAAATTTCTTTTCCGATGTCATTTTACATAAGTTTCTTCTTTTTAAGGGACCCCTCATGAGAAAATGTCTGCCCCATAGACTAAAGATATATATATATATATATAGTACTGTATGTACTATTATTATTCTATGGTCTGCTCCGGGGCCCCGAGAAGGTACGCTACGACCCCGTATACAACATGAGTTCATCATCTACATTTGGCATTCAACAAAGCTTAAAATTTAAGTCACTAAAATAAATAACAACCACGAGACCATTCACAGTTCAATCTACAACAAATTCTTTCTTTGTAACAATTCTTCTTGGAAAAAACGGTCGTTCTGACAGAAACCAACTATCTTCTGGTGAATAGCCAGATTATTATTTTTATTATTATTACAAGCAGAAGCGCTTTTAATAATGAAGAATTAAAATAATGCAAAAGTAGTGTTACGAAAAAAAAGATCTACTGAAAAGACCGTTTTTTCATAAAACGTCTATGTTTTACCAGGGCCTGTTCCTCAGAACGTCGAGTCCTGGGCAACGATGAATTTTTGGTGCCCCTTTATACACAGGGTGTTTAGCTTAGGGATCATTCAAGTATTACATCAGCATCGAGGGTGGTTTCGGATTTGCTGATTTTTGATAAGGGGGGGAGGGGGTTTGAAGGTTGCTTACGTCATGAACCACCCTTTTTGAAGATATGAAATATTCTAAGATGCTGACGAAATTTTGCTGACGGTGGGGGTGGGGGGTTAAAAATGTCTAAAAATATGCTTACGTAATACTTGAATGGCCCCTTACAGCACGCACCGCAAATTACTGGCGAACCGTTGATCCTAGAGGCATATTTCCAATTAGGAAAAAGTATCCAAATAACGTGAATTCAGATATGTCATTCATGTTGCAAAAAGACGAAAAAACAACCCATGTTTCTAGTGCAATATTCGCTGAGATATTTAAATTCAAAAAACTGAGAAAAGTTTGGGGGGGGGGGGAAAACACGTTTTATAACCGTATAAACAGTTAATTTCTGTATTTTAATAACTACACAGCCCCCTCTACATGAAATTTGGATGCTTTTTCTAATTGGAAGTCGGTTCACCAGTAATTTGCGGTGCGTGGTGTTAGCTATGCACCATGTATAATGTTCTTTGAGACAGGCGTATTCAGGGACAGTGGGCCAAGCCTAAAATATAAAAGGTAGCCAAATTTTGGGTCTTGGGCACGTGTCCCGTTTACCTAGGAGAAAAACAGGCCCTACCTTTTACCTTTATAAAGTGCCGCTGTGGTGGTCGAGTGGTCATAATGACGGTCTCGCATCACGGGGACCCGGGTTCGAGCCCCACCGTCACCACAGTGGTGGTCGGCTGAAGTTGGTTTTCTGTGGTTCCCAACTTCAAGGCGCAAATGCGAGTCGATCTCCCCGTTAAAAAGTCTCGCCACAGAGAACAACAGTCCTACAAACAGTACAAAGATACAGATGGCAGCACTAAAAAATCATACACAACACCCTGGATACGCACTCAGGCTGTTAGGTACACTTACTTACACTTCCGGCACAACTCACTAGGTAGTAAATTGCCTATGGCGATAGACCTGAATTATGCTCGGTATGAAAAAAAAAACCTTTATAAAGTGAGGAGGGAGGTTGAGATGCGATTCAAGTCTTTTCCGAAAATCCGTGTAGTGCTTCAAAAAGTTAAAACTAGCATCAGAAAGAGAGTGTAGTCCACCAGTGACCATTTTTTCTCACAACTGATGAGCCAAACGAAAAATCTGAAAGGTCAAAAAGCCCACCAGCTAACACGTTACAAAAAAGCCATTACATTTGAAGGGGGGAAAAAACTTGGATTTATTCAAAAACTGTGTAACTCGGCCTATTTTCACAAAATCATTTTTAATCGATTTTACGTGGTTAAAAAAAAAGACCTTTTCCGCTTTCAAGACAATGAGAAGCGAAGAGAATTACGTGGCGGTACTCAAAAATTCTGTTCAATTTACAATTGAAGATTTCTTAAAGGTATCGGAAAAAAAAGTTTTAACGAGTTAATTCGGCGTTCATTAATAATTCTAAAGTTGGTACCATAACCTGAACACGAAAATATGACCAATATCTAAAAAGTAGGGGAAAAAAAGAAATATATTTTTTTGATGTGTGTCATCAGGTCGTGAACCGTACTGAAATTATTTTCATAGTTCACTAAGAGCCGTCGCTTTTCGTTGCGCTATCCGAGAGACTGACCAAGGATTAATCCGGCTTTGTACAAAGGAATAAAGAGAGGCGGTTGTTTCAGTGATCGGCGCTCACCTTAGACCAGATATTATCAACTCTTTAAGAGAGCTTTAGGGGCGCAATTTTGGAGGTAGTCCGTGTACATACAGTTCCGCTTGACTAGCGGCGCATGCGCTTGTTTTTCAATTCCTTTGAAACAATTCAGTGGTTTTTCAGCTATTATGCACTATCCCGCACAGATATAAAAAAATATATATACCATGGTCTTGCTCAGTCGATTATATCTCCAACATCAACTACTTCCCTTCAGTTATCTAAAAACCATATCGCAGTCACTATTTCAACGTCTTCCACATTTTTTCTCCCACATTGAAACAAGGGCGGAAACAAATTTTAAATTGCATTGATTATAATATCGAAAAAACATTCCACATAAAATAATATGAATATCCTTTGAATGATTGAAAGTTCTGTGTCAAGAAAAACACAGAACACTTGGCTAATAAAATAAAATACGTTCAATCTTGTTTCCAGAATTCCAGGATTTAATGGTAGACACACGGACACATTCCGAAAATTTTGTTTTGCTCGATGATTCCAATGTAGTAATCACACCCAGAATATTTTGCAAAGAAAGCAACACCAAGTTTTTAGTCACCATGGCGATCTGGGATCTGACAAGCCCTGATAAATTATGCATACCTGTATGGATGCATCAACAGGAAATAACATTAAACAAAAATGCTACACTGGTGTAAGAAATTAAGAGAATTTGCATACTTGGTCGATTATCTCTAGAACTACTGTACCGATTTTAATGAAATTTGATATGTACATACAAAACAAATAATCATTCAATAATTGTAATACACACGCATGATCGTGCGTAACACTCGTTGGAGTCGGAAGGTATGAAACAGCGGTTGCAGAATAAACAAAAAAATGGGTTAATAGATGGGTTAATAGGGGGTATGGTCCCCTCTTACAGGTCTCGCAGCGTGATTTCATACGTGAAAGGCATACTTTATCATTTCCTGTGGCAATTGGTCCCACTCGTTCACCAACACTGTTTTCATTCCCTGGATGGCTCCCGGAGGGGGGTTGCGAGTTGCGATTGCCCTCCCCAGACATGCTCTATAGGGTTAAGGTCTGGAGATCTGGCTGGCCAATCCATCCGGCGAATATCCTCACTCTCTAGAAAATCGTCGAGCAGAAGAGCTCTATGTAGCCTCGCGTTATCGTACATTAAAATGAACTCAGGGTCAACTGCACCCCTGAAAAGGCGAACATAGGGCTCCAAGACCTCATCCCTATACCTCACACCAGTCACAGTGCCTCTTTCAAAGACATGGAGAGGTGTGCGGCCATCCAACATGATGCCTGCCCAGACCATTAAACAACCTCCGCCATAATGGTCGATTTCGCGGACATTGGAGGGTAGGTAGCGGGTCCCTGGTTCTCTCCATATGAACGTACGGCGAGAATCGGTGCTTAGGCTGAACCGGGACTCATCAGTGAAGAGAACGGTCGCCCATTGATCCATACTCCAATCTCTATGCTCTCTGCAGCATGATAAACGGATTCTCCTGTCCGTAGATGTGAGCGAGACGCAAACAGCAGGTCTTCTTGCAAACAACCCTCTCTCATGAAGTCTTTTGGAAACAGTCACCCTTGATACACGGGTTCCATACAAGTCACGGGAGAGCTGAGAAGCTGTAGCACTCCTGTTACGCCTCGCTATAATCGACAAATGGCGATCTTCTCTGGCCGCCGTGGTTCTTGGACGACCTTGCCCAGGATTTCTCTCGATGGATCCGGTATCCTGGAACTGTTTCCATAAGTTACACACGACGCTGGGCGTTAAATTGAACTCTCTACAAATCTGGACTTGAGATTGGCATGCTTCTAGCCTCCCCACAATTCGCCACCTTCCATTCATTCATTCCATCGTCTAAACGTTGGTGGTTACTCATTTTTACTGTTACAATTTGAAATTAATCGATTGCTGCAAAATAACACCAAGAAATTCGCCGAGGTGTGCTAGCGAACGAAATGCATCTTAACTTACGCGCGCTTATAAAGCCTGTTTCTCTACTGGCTCCGCCTACACACACGTGTACGCTTAAGTATTTGACGTACAAGATTTGCATTTTTGTCAAGAAGCAGTGGTTTTACATTCAGTTCAGTTCTTTTCATGAAATTCGATGAAATATGCAAATTTTCTTAATTTATTTCACCAGTGTATAAAAAAATTATACAGCCAATTTTTTCCCTCAAGTGAAAATTTGAATTCCAATGATTTTGAAATCAATAACTAATTGAACTATATGTTGTCCATTTCATAGAACAATATTAAAAAAACACAACACTACCAGAACAGAGATATTTTTGATACATCAAAAAATCATTCATCCATTGAGAAAATGTACGTCATTTCTGCATATAACCCAAACATGAAAACTTCATTTACTTTAAAAAAGTAACAATGCAGGCTTGTACAATGCAGGGCTTGAAAAATCGAATAAAACTTTAGGCTCCAGCCAAATTTCTTAAGAGACAAGAAAAACGACCCTAAATAATATATATTTTTGATTTTTCCATGACTATATGCTTATCTTATGTTAAAAGACACATTGTCACGAAACCAAAAGCTTTTGTGTCATTCATAGACTACAATTTAGTAATCACTTACAGAAAATTAGGCGCCAATATCGATTTTATAATATAACTGAAAGCAGATGATTGAATTTTCGTAGATGAACACAAAATTGCAAAGAACCATGAAATAAAACTTGCAAAGAACATTTTGTATTCGACTCTTTCGTCTTCAACAGCGAGTAACTACTGCTATAAGGAGTTTTTCTTTTTTGTTTCTGCTACTGATGAAGGAACTTCATATAGTTCCGACACGCGTATAGCCGTGGTTCTTTGCAATTTTGGGTTCATCTACGTCGGCTTTCAATTGTCGGCTATCTAACCCAAAAAGGTAATTCATTTCTATCGATTTTATAGTCAACATGGCGGCATGGAACCTGGGATTTGTCAATTCCTACTATAATGCAGTGTTCTTCAACCTTTTTACAACTGCGGATCAGTGCAAGTATACAGGATGTTCTGTTAATGGACCGACAAACTCAGAGGCATGTTAGTAGACATCAATAGCAACAAAAATTGCGATGGAACATTGTGTTGCAAACCACGTTGAGAGGGTGAAAATCGCGAAAAAAACACGCAGGTTTCGACGTCACGCTGAAACGACAAAAAGTACAATAGTAACTACAGAAAGATTTATTTGATTAATTATTACAAGAGTTGTTTGAAGTGGCGGCTGCTCACGTCATTGCACAGTCTACAACGACGTAAAAATGATTCCCGGAAGCGCTCGAAGATACCAGGTATGCTTTTGATGTCTGCCGCAGCTACGACAATCCGCGCTATGAGATTCTCTGGTATGTCCACAGGCGTCACATAAACGAGTGATTTAAGGTGACCCTTGGAAAAATGTCACACGGATTGAGATCCGGCGAACGTCGAGGCCAAGCAACGGGTCCCGCCCGTCCAATCCACCTCCTTGGGTATGTAACATCGAGATGATAAAGCACCTCGCGGGAAAAATGTGCAGGGGCACCATCATGCATGAACCATATGTCTCGCTGCACTGCGGAAGGCACACTTTGCAGCAATTCCGGGAGCACGTGCTACAGAAAAACAAGGTACGTTGCTCCATTCAGGCGTTCGTGCAGCAAATGCGGCCACCTAGAATTCCTGCCCACACGTTGACACTAAACCACTGTTGACATTTCCATGGTACACTGGCATGGGGATTATCCATCGCCCACATGTATGCATTGTGTGTGTATTGACACACCTTCTCGCGTAAAGCTGGTCTCATCAGTAAATAAAACAGTGGCAAAAAATTGAGGATTAGAATGTGTGGTGACGTGAAACATCTAGCGCACGAACTGTTCACGACTGTTCAATAGCCGTCTTCGGTTAGGAGTTGTACCTTCTGGATGTGGAAAGGGTAAATTTTCAGCTGCAACCGCTCCTGTACTTGTTGACGGGGCATCAGCAAACCGTTGTAGCACGGTTTCTTTCATTTGAGGAGTGCGTACATTGCACGGTCTCCCTGCATCACGCCGTGCTGGGTGGAAAGTCCCCGTCTCCCGTAGTAGTCGATCGATCGTGGCGAAGGTAGTATGGTGCGGACAACGCCTCATCTGATATTGCTGTTGGTACATCCGCTGTGGTATGCGCCCATTGTCATCTGCTCGAACGTAAATTAGATGCATATCAATGTATTCCTTGTTCATGTAGCCAGTCATCACGAATACCCATTGAAACAGACTAACTGACTGCTACACGTGCTTACTACCGCAATAGCGCTAATCTATGTCGTCCGCAGCGCGTGATCCTACCCTACCTCATGCGTTTCGCGACGCTGCTTACAACAGATATGGTGAGTGAATCCACGAACGCATCCACCGACAACTGACATCCACCTTTCGTCTCCTCTGGATTCGGAGCCTGCATGCGTTTTTCGCGATTTTCACCCTCTCAACGTGGTTTGCGACACCATGTTCCATTGCAATTTTGGTTCCTCTTGATGCCTACTAACAACCCTCTGAGTTTGTCGGTCCATCAACAGAACACCCTATAGAACGAAACGATAAACATTTCCGCTAACTATACGAAGTATAGATGACTGGATACCAAGCGAACATGTTGGAAAGAAAAATCACATTCCTCTGTGGGAGAATCGAACCACCCACCTCGCACTCGTAACCTCGGAAAGTGCGAGGTTGGTGGTTCGAGTCCCCACACAGGAATGTGACTTTTCTTTCTAACATGTTCGCTGGGTATCTAGTCGTCTGTACTTTATGTGAGCCGGTATCTCATTTGAAAAAGTTTGAGAGCAGGCCGACCTACAACACGATACCGACAAAACATGAAAATTCAAGCATTTCCATCTTTACTTCAGAAAATGGAAGAAAGGTGGTAACACGAAACAAACGCAACTCGACAACATGAATACGTTAGGGTCACATATACACTTAGAACACATTCCGGCATGTGCCGATTCATTAGAAATTCCGTAGAGGAATGTGTACGAGGTGCATGCACGGTTTAGTAGCAGTCATCTGTACTTCGTAGTGAAATTATAGTTGGAAAATTTCGCGGACAACCGAAAATCAAAACGAAATTTTGCAGATGAAAAAAATAAATATAAGCAGGAGAATAAATAATACATTACAGAAGTATAATTTGTGGACCGGCTAAAACAGAAATAAAAACCAATATACATAGATAATGAAATCTTAAAGAACGGAAAAGATTGTTGCAGACAACAGTATTGAAAGGGGTAAAAAAAAAAGTCGAACGCGGCCATTCCGAAGAATCAACAATAAACGGTAGGTTCCAGTCTAATTAGCGCCCTCGTGCGCAGTAAATAACAAAGGTACATAGAAATGATCAAATGATCTTTCACGCAACTATAAAACTTAAAATGTGTTTAGATATGAAAAAAAGAAAAAAAAAACTATACGCAGCAGGAAACCGGAAATAGTTTTCGTACTAAAATATAAGTTACATATTCCATTTTCGATGCAGATAACGAAACAAGGAAAAAAATATTGATAAGCAGTTCTTTTTTTTTTTATGAGATATTGAAAACTATGCAAGGGTGATAAAACTCCATTTGACACCACACTAGCAGAACAGTTTATCAGTAAAACATCACACTCAAGACATGAAAAAATAAAAACTTACAATCCTTATCAATAAGTGAGTGGGTTTAAGGATATGCATATTGCCTGCCATAGGCCACATACTGAAAGCCATGCATGACTTCATGCTCACGTGTGAGCATTATTACTTGAAAGCATTTTGCATCGTTTCAAATTCAATGAAATTCACTTTCCTTATTATTCCTTTAATTCTGGTGGAATCTCATGGAGAAAATATCAGCATAAACCAAAGAATTGAAGTGCTTACAACCAGTAAATTTGACGTAGTCAAACTGGCGTTTCAGACATCAGATAAAAAAAAAAACCCTTGTAAAAAAATAAAATCTGAAGAATATGTGAAAGGATGCGTTTTATCAGGCACTTTACTGAAAAAAACAAAACAAGAAACCCCTGTAATTAAAGCTTTAAGGAACTCATCGAGATAAATTTTTGAGATCCTCATGTCAATTAACCAATTTATTTTTTTCCAATCTGGTTTTATTGCTTTTTTCAATTTCTTATCTTACTTCCTCATTTCCCACACAAGTTGTTTATCTGTGGTTTTCGGAACAAAGGAAGTTTTCTCTTTGCTTCTCATAAATATTTCAATCAATGGTAGAAAGACAAGCAACAATCAACACATGAATTTACTTTTAAAATATAAAAATATCAAAACTGCAGGGACACCGAAAGTACATATGCATTAGAATATGGAACATTATGCAGGTGATCAAACAATTCTTTTTTTGACACTTTTGTGATGACCAGAGCTTAATAAATTCACAGAAAAAATTAGGCGCCAAACATTTTCTTACAGAAGTCAGTCAAAAATAGAATATTCTTTGACTTGTTCTGTGTTAAACAGTTAAAAAAATTTAGTAATTTCCTTTATATTATGAAATATGATTCAGTTTCATTTCCTGAAACATTTAGATTTTTTTTTTGGCATAATCACCTCACAATGACAAGTTTTAGCTACCTGTATCGTAGTGAGAGGTTTCAAAAGTTTTTGGAATTCTTTAAAGATTAAAGAATTTATTTTAAAATTAGAAAAATATCCATAAAAGCAATTTCATGCTCAAAGCAAAAAAAAAAAAAAATTATTTAAACTTGATCGACAAAGAGAGCCATTCTTATGATCACCTTCATTCTAAAGAGAGATAACTGTGTGTGTGTCATTTTCTTCAATGAACTCAATGAAGATGCATTCAAATTTTTTATCACTCATATTTTTTAGCAAGTCGTTCAATTCAGCAATGTTATTTTAATTTCCTTGCTTTAAAAGTTAAATATTGTGGGCTGTAAACTTTAATTTTCCTCTTCTTCGTATTGATAATTCTTTTATGCTGTATGTGTGAGGTTCTGAAAGCTCCTGCAGCAATTTTAGAATACAACTTCTGTCAAAATCATTCAATTGCACATTCCTTTCCACCACATAACATTCCACTATTTTTTTCAAGAATTTAAGATCGAGTTGACATTGAAGCCAATGGCAATTTTTTAAATAACAGTACCAATATTTTCTGCAGAGTTCCTATGACATTTGTCTTTCCAGAAAGTCCAACTTTTCTGGGTATTTGGGTAGTTTTAAAAGAATTCTTTCTCATGGCATACCTTCTGCAGTTGCCAAATGGTGAATAAATTCTGATTCATACCCATCTTCGCTTAACCCTTTATTTACTGATGGTACTTTGATGTAATAGGTTAGCTAATTTGTTATGTACGAACATGCCAAGAATCCAAGGTATTTCTCCTTATTTTTTCTTTACTCTGTTCAATTTCAAGCTCTTGTAAGTAATTAGTCTGAATGCCTATTTTTAACAGTTCTGTATCCTTTAAGAATGGGGGATATTTTTTGTATAGTTACTTTTGTTTTTCAGGAAAAAATACAACATCCCTCTTTCACAAATTTAAATATAATCAATTTATCATTATCTGCTATCTATATATTTTGATTATTAATAAACATGTAGCATATATTATAAACATATATATAATTTTTTTTTTAATTTGGAAGCATTCAAAAATAAGGTGAAGTCATTTATTGAAAATTCAAGAATATTCTCAAGAATCTTTCAAAAGAATTTGAAAGAAATCTTAGAGAATTTTGCATCTATAAAAATACCTGGAGAATATTCTCTTTGAGAATAATAAGAAAATTATCAAGTTATTTATAACAGTAGTTCTTCCAGAGAATATTCTTGAATATTCTCCTAAATGAGAATATACCAGCAGACATGGAGACATAATTTCAGATGATTTTGTGCACTTGGATAATTGTTTTTATTGATAATATTTTTTTACGAATTGTAGTCCTAAAAAAAATTAGGTGCCAATGTCAACTCTCTAAATGCCAGGGTGACCTGGCACCTGAGATTTGTTAGGCTCTGGTGATGACTGGTTTTGTTGCAATCAAATAATGCCATATCCAGCATAAGGCCATGGTAATAGACACTTCTTTTAGAGACAAATAAAAATTTAAAATTTCTGCTGGAATGGTAAGGAACGCTGAAATATAAACATTTACTATCTTAAGCTTCAACAATTTTCTTCAAAAAAAAAACATACGGTTTACACAGCAGCCATTAACAGGGGTCTGTCCAGCCAAAATTTGGGTCCATTTTCCGGACCCTTGATAAAATTACGGATCTGAAAAACGGACCCTTTACAAAATTCTGGAAGTAAAAAATGGACCCTTCACAAAATAAAAAAAATTAATGAATCCATAAATTTGAAATTTCATTTCTTTTGTGATAAATCAACTAGATTATTTCCCTTTGCACAAAATTAATGACACTTTTTACAAAAATAAAGAAATTTTCCACAAAAACAGGCCCCTGCAAAAAAGTCTGGGCAGACCCCTGATTAAGATAATGCTTGAAGACGCACCTGAAGGTACACAGGTTAACTTTCGTAAATCAGACACTGTAGTCAGATACTTGGCAGTTTTGATATCAAAACTCCTATGAACCCTGACTTTCAGCCCAAAATCTTATAATTTCTCTTGAGAATTTCACTGTTCATTTGAATAAATTTCAAAAAGCATAACATACAGATGTGGCAATTCTTGAAGGAATTACAGGCAATTAAAGAAAAAATAAAACTGAAAAAAAAAATTGATAAAAATTAAAAAAAACAAAACTAGAAAAAAAAAAGTGATTTTCTTAACATGACAAAAAATATTCTGCTAATTTAATAAACAAGAAAAATATTTCTCAGGCAACGCAAAGTGTCGCCTACTGATTTTAGGCTACAGCCCCAAAGCAGAATGTTCAGCATTGTTCTGCAACAAGCCCTAGGCTGACTGGAAATGTTCTGCAGTAAAAATCCCCATACATGTAATAGTGTTTTTTGCGCTTTTTCTTAAAATTCTTCCGAATTGTTCTGCAACGTACGTCGCAGATTTTGGCACATTCTGCTTTGGGGGGCTACAGTTTTTTCAGAAACTGTGATGGCTTATTCTTTCACACATGACTTTTTCAAGCTTATAATCACACTGAAAAGTTAATATAATTAAACATGGGTGGATACCTATTTTAACAAGTGTGTGTGTTGTATGGATATATATTTCATTAAATCATTTATGACATCAAGTTTATGGAGCAGTTGAAGTGCAGAAGCATGCAATTAAAAGAAATGAAGCTAATTTTCCACTTTTCTATTGAAAAAGTCATTTTACAAAATAAATATATTCTCTCTCTCCCCCCCCCCCCCCTTCATTAAGGAAATCAGCTTACTTTATTTGATGCAAAAATAAATGAAGGAAAAATAACTATTTCCAAGCTATATTTAACTCTCAAATTGTATTGAAATTATACAAATGTCAGTTTCTCCCAAGGAATGTTTCAATCTCTAGTAATTGCATACCATAGGGTGATGTTGTTCCTAATTTAATCAGGGCAAGGTGAACCTAGGGGAAAATGTTCCCTTAAAGCTGCAATGCATGACCATACACAATTAAAATGTTTCCCTGCGTACAAAAGTTGCGCCTAACAGAATAAATTCACTATATTGTATATGACAGGGCTTGACAAATCAAAAAATAAAATTGGACACCAGTCAAATTTTGTACGAGCAAATACATTTTTCAAGAAAATGATCAAAATGCATATTTTTATTTTTCCGGGACTTTGGGAATTCTTTTCGCAATAGCAGATGTTATTTCTGAAAATTTTGTGCTATAATCAGACAAGTTTAGTTATTATACTTAAAAAACTTTAGATGCGAATAACAATTTTTCAGTCGCTATGGCAACTTAGCTCCTGGAATTCATCAAGCCCTGGTACATGGTAGCATGCAATTTCGTCATTCTCTGCAGATGCCAAAATTCTGTATGCAGAGAAACAACGGGTCTGTACAGGTGTAAAAAACACATGGGGGGTATGTTGGTGATAAGTGGCTGTATTTTGCTTAAACTGTTGGACATAATTATTGATGGGTTGAACCATAGTGTGGTTTTTTTCTGTGTCACGCAAGTCATCTAAGTTGAATATACCAAAAACTGTGATGTACGTAGCAAAGCAATCAATGCTAATGGAGAACTATCTCGAAGAATTTTAAGAAATGTGTAGAAAACACTATTATAGACAGTTTTGCCACAGAACATTTCCAGTCAGCCAAGGTTTTGTTGCAGAACAATGCAAAACATTCTGCTTTGGGAACAACCAGTGCTGCAATAGAACAATCTTGGTAAAAACTAAGGAAAGAACTCTTATATGTATAAAATACTATTACAGAATTTTCATTCCAGAATATTTTCACTCATCTGAGCTCATTACAGAACAATGCAAAACATTCTGCTTTAATATATTGCATGTTATATCATTTTATTTTTTTAATCGTCATGCTTGATTGTTATGGCATGATGCACTCAAAAATACATAATTTCATATATTTTTGGTATTTTGAGGGACTTTCGAAAATTCTCCCCATCTTTTCAACAAGACATTAGAACTCAAAGTGTGCATTGCCAACAGCCTCTGTTTTCCAAGGCAATTCTTTGTTAAACTGATGTGGGGAGCCACAGATTTGTGTTGATCTTTTCTATATATTTAGTTTTTCTATATACTTATGTTGTGTTTCAAAATATTGTAATATTAAATGTGGAATTTCAGAGAAAACCAAAGCCATTTCAGTTTTTTCATGTTCAACGCACCAAATTACAAAAGAAATTATATTTCTTGTTTCAAATGCAGGAACTTCGACAAAATTTGTTGTTCAGTCATCAGAACACACCTTAAATGAATTTTTATCATTCAGTAAAAGTCTGTTATAACAACAGTTCACAATCACAAGGAAAATTGTTGTTATAGCTGACTTTTTGTTATAAGCTAATTCACATTTTTTTGCTCTGTCAAGTTATAAAGTTGTAGAAAATTGCTTCTTTATCTGTATTAAAACAAATCTTTGACTCATTTCATTCTAATATTAACAAATAAACAGAACTCTAGTCATGAAATTCACTTTCAGTCTTGCAGCAGTTGATTCTGCAAGACATTTTTAATGCAGTATTATTAAAGCAATTTTGTTGACTTACCAAACGATTAATATTCTCAATTATTGTATCAATGCTCACTTCCATGACTGTTATGGACCCATAAACACTTTCTTCTAATAGGGAAGTTTTTTAGTTTTCCGTCATTCAGATAAAACTTTACACTAAAATCTAGCCCTGTGGTATTTTAGTCACTGGCAGAGACTGTGACAATAAAATCCTCATATTCCTCTCATGTATAATGAGGAAGCTTAAAAATAGGAGGAGAGATTTAAAAATGTTACTTTTTTGTGCTAATTCTTTGTTAAAAGTACCAGAGATTAATTTTTACGAGGAGCACATGCCATGTTTAGAGTTTCATCATGTTTAATTTTCTTGAAAAGAAGGAAAAACTGGCATTTTTTAGGGGTTTTTGACATTGTAGAGAATGTAATGCCTTCTAATTTTCAACTTAATATTATCGTATATTTTTCATGTCTTTAACATTAGCTATTTGATAATTATTTGCAAATTACTCGTTATAACAAGATTCTTGTCATACATCAGACTTCTATTGCATTATTAGATCCATCCCCTTCTTGTATATTGAGTGACTCATTGGAAAAACAGCAATTCATAGCATGATGGTCTCATCCTTATTTTATTTCACAACTAAGGTAAATGATTTAACTCTGTGTTTATCAAGGCAAATATTTGTTCTCAAGATATCTTGCTCCCCTCCTTCGGGGTGTGGTTATAGAACGGTATTATTAATTTAAAAAAACCTGATAAATAACAACTAGTAACAATGGCAAAGATGTTGAGGAGCACTAAGAGAAAGATGGTATAGCCTACTCCCCAAACATTACACCAGTGTTATCTTAATACATGGGCACAGCCCAGGGTCTCAAGAGTGGAGGGGGCATCATAACAATCTGATCTGATTAAAATTTAAAGGTAGGGCCTTAGAAAAATCACTTGGCCCGGAGTGCCCCATGATGCTCTTAAGACGGCCCTGCATTACGCCATTATATGCTCAATAAGAAAAGCAATTCCCAAACAAAAAATACATCCCAATGAAAGATAAATGTAAATAAATATGATCTCACAATGACATGTATTTTAAGAGATAATCATAAACAAAGATTGGGGCTTACTAATGAAACTCATCATGCTTTGGAAGAAAAGGATGAGCACTGAGAAGTGGGGGTAGAAAAAAATCTTTCTCTAATAAAATGGGATCAGTTTGGATGTTTTAAAAAAGAGTAACAATCTCTTACCTCATTTATGACTATCTAAGGATTTCAATGTATTTCTAAAGACTGTTGTGTTAAAAATTTATTTTTGATCTATTTTCATCACTGTTTTTCAAACTAAATATTCAACCATTCTAATAATAAAGCAGATACGGCACACAACCATGAATATATTTTCAAATGCAAATATCTTCTCTCAAGATATCTCCCTTCCCCTTCTCCTCTGGGGTGTGGTTATGTTATCTTTGAATTTGTCATCAATGAATCAATCAAGTTATTAATGTGACATTAGCAAATATTAACAATAAAACTGATGAATGACCAACCTATAACAACGTTACACTATTAACAGTATAAACGTTATGGCAAAGATGTTGAGGAGCAATTGAGAGACACGGCATAGCCTACTCCCCAAAACATTACGCCACTGTGTGCACGTTTAAGAAAAGAAACATTTACAAACAAAAAACACATGGCAGTGGAAGGTAAATGTAAATAAATGCGATCTAATAATGACATCAATTTTAAGAGATAATTATAAATAGATCGGGGGGTTTATATTAATGAAACTCCATCATGCTTTGGGAGAAAAAGGATGAACGCTGAGAGTGGGGTGGAAAGAAAAACTCATCCTCCTTCCAATAAAATGAGATCGGTTTGTATTTTTGAATAAAAGAAACGATCTCTTACCTCATTTTTGACTATCTAAGGATTTCGATGGGTTCCTAAGGATTTATTGTGTTAGAATTTATTCTTAATTTGTTTATCACTTTATTCAAACAAGATGTTCAACCATTTTACTAAATAAAGCGGATACGGCACACAACCATGACCGCACTTCCTTCCCTATCGGCGGCGATTCCTTCTTCCTTCTCCGCTCTCTCTCTTTCCCTGCTTCCTCGGTGCTTCTAACGATCGCCGCTAGGAGTCGTTACTGCTTGTATATGTCTTTTTCTTTCTCTCTCTTGTCTGCTTCCTCGGTGTTTCTAACCATCGCCACTAGGCGTCACTACTGCTTGGGTGGATGTCGACACCTCCTCGTCTGCTGTGTTTTTTAATTTCCACGATCGTCGCTAGGAGACGCCACTGCTTGAAAAGAAACGTGTGTGATTGCAATTACGTATGTTTGTTGTGTGTGTGTGAAAAAGTTTCGACAACCGATTAATTAGTCTTTTTAAATTCGGCGTTTCTTTTAGAATTCTTGGTAAAAAGAGAAGTTTTGTAATTATGCCTTACTGTGCCATTTGGGAAGAATTTGCAAGAGCTTCTGAAAGGCTTTACATTGCCGATCCTATGAAGGTAAGAAATGTTCATTTTGTATGTATGTATTTGGGAATGTGCACCATGTTTTCACATAATTGACATGCTTATTCTGAGGCACAACTAATTGCTAATTGATTTACGTTACCAGATCTGTATTTACTGATTACTGAATGAGTGGTCAAGAAAATTAATAGAACGGCACCAAAGCCACGAATGCCTAGAGAGTGATAGGCCAAAAGAGTGCCCTAGAGAGTGCGTGCAAGCATGTGAGTGACCTAGAGAGTATATGCAAGCATGTGAGTGATCTGGAGAGTGAGGGTCTAGGTCAGTGAGCAACCAAAAGAGTGACCTAGAGAGCAAGGAACGTGGTCAGTGAGCAACCAAAAGAGTGATTGCAAAAGTGTCTAAGCATATGAGTGACCTAGGAAGCAAAGGACTGGGTTAGTGAGCGACCGAAAGAGTGACGGGTCAGTGAATGATCAAAATACACAAGTTATGTGAGGTGAGTGTGCATGTATGTCACCTGAGGTGCACGTAACTAGGCACACTGGCAGCCAAAACAAGCTTGCATTTTGGCATCCCTGTATAATGTAGGAGTAGTTGAAGAGTGGATTCGTTGCTTCCCCTCTCTCTAGTCCAGCGATCTCTATGCATATCCAGGGGTGCAATGATTTCCTGTCCATCTACAGACATACAAGCCTCCTACTTGTAATGAAACCTGTCTAAAACTAGGGTTTAACCCTAGAATACCAATTCTACGTACCAGAAACATAGACGTATAGGCAGTTAACATGCAGTTTTTATTTGAGTTAGTATTCTAGGGTTAATAACTTTGTTATCTATAGCCCCGTCTACATGGGAAATAGAAATGGCGGGTTTAAAACCTGCTTCAAAAATTTTCACCTGCTCTACATTTCTTTCCTTATGAAGGAAAAAAGGCAAGCAGGTACTTGAAGTCCCAGTGTTACCTTAATATTAGTACATGCAAAAGAGGGTTATGAAAGCTGAATGGGCCTTAAAAAAAACTACTTAACGAGGAATGACGTCTTGAAGAGATTTTACAAAGTGTAACTAAACTGATTGTCAGAACAGAACTGTAAAGGGTGATAGATAAGTAATAGGCGAGTTGCAAGAGGGAGCTTTTTTGTGTGGAGTGGATGAGACGTTGCCCTTCATAGATCTGTCATTCAGCTGCTATCTGTTATCAGTGTGATGCCTGTATTGTAGTTGCTGGCCGATCATCTGTTGTAAAGTTTTTGATAATAAAGATTCTTTGTCCTTGTTAAAATGTAGAGGGTAATGAAGATTAAAATATTAAACGGCAAACAATATCAATCATTGAAAACTTTACAACAAATGCTCAAATGGGCGACCACCAGCTGCAATACAGGTGTCACATCGGGGACGGGTTCTGTGTAAGGTGACATTGCATCCGCTCTAGAAAAAGTGCCTTCTCATGGTTTACTGCTTGCTTTTTGACCCCTTATTACACAATGAAAGTTGTTTGTTTTTGCGAGTTCTATCACCCCTTACAGTTCTGACCATCAGTTTAGTTACTCTGTATAGACACCTCCGATTAAATGCCACTTTTTTTTAAACATGTCAAAGGGATTTGATGTATTTTATTACCAATAAACTTGCACTCCCTGACAGAAGGCAAATTTTTTATAGTGTCAAGGGTCTGCCGCTGTGGTGGTCGAGCGGTCATAGTGACAGGCTCGCGGCGTGAGGCCCCAGGTTCGAACCCACCGTCGCCACAGTGGTGGTCGGTTGAAGTTTTTTTCTGTGGTTCCCAACTTCAAGGCGTGAATGCGAGCCAATCTTCGCTTTAAAAAGTCTCGCCACAGAGACCTACAAACAGCACAAATGTAATTCAATCATAACACATCATTCACTTCTGAAATATAGATGGCGGCACTGAAAAATCAAACACAACACTATATACATATTCAGACTGTTAGGTACACACAGTTACACTTCCGGCACAACTCACTAAGGTAGTAAATCGCCCATAGATGATGATAGACCTGAGTTATACTGTTTGAAAGAAGTGTCAAGAGTCTATTATTGAGAGGTTCCACTGTATACACTATATATATATATATAGAGATATTTTGTCAAATAGTATCATGCATATATGTAATCACATACTGTAATGTAGTTTTCGATTTATTATTAGGTCAGGTTCACCATGAAGTATCGTCATAGTGATGGCAAATTGGTTGTTAAGCTGACTGATAATCAAACGGTAATTTTTTCTTCAGCATTTATGCAATTATAATTAAATGTTTTCAAAAATTGCCAGGGCTTGATAAATCAAAAATATGCACCAAGAGCATATTTTTCCCCCACCAGAAATTATTTGAAATGACTCATGTTGTTACATCATGTTGGTGGACATGCCGACATAAATTCCGTAAAAAATAGCTGTTGTACTCAATTATAATTTAATACAGTAAAGGCCTCATACTATAATGTCAGTGAAAGGTCTATGCTAGTATAATTAGCAGATTAGATTTACTCATTGTTAACCCTTCCCCATCAATTTTTTCGGAATAAAAGTCTATTCCCGTTTCAACAAATACTGTTATAGCAAAAATCTTGTTTTAGCCAAGGCTTTTGTAATCCTCCAGATAAGTTTACATAGGAACAATTTAAAAATCGAGAAATTCCTGTATAACGAAATTTTGTTATTGCGAAGAGGTTTATCCGGTCTCTTGGAGTTCGTTATGATGGGATTCGACTGTATGCACTTTAATAAATCAACTAGAATGTAAATATTGATGATATGGTGAAAAAATAAAAATCGCCAAGGAGAGAAGGGATCATTGGTGTTTCTTTAGTGGAACACATATGTCCTAGTGGTATTATAATGATGATTAAAATGCAATGAACAAATAAGTTATTTTCATTCAAATCAATTTTGTGAAAGATATTTATAAAATGCCTGCGGGACATACAGGGTGGGCATAAAATAACTTCACCCAATATACAAGCCCTAGAGGCAGCAAAAATCGATGAATGCAACTGGAACTTAAGATATGGGTGTTTCAGAGTATTGCTTTTGAGAATGAGTAGAGAAACAAACAATAACCTAGCTCTCGTGATTGTGGTTTGTTGGCTCCCAGCGATTACCACAGCTGAAAGCAATGTATTCCAGGTTTTTTTATATATAAGAAACAAACTATTATGTCTCAGTACATCAAAATCTCTCTCCTACCTAACTTCTCAATGTATAGTGTTACTGTTTGAATCAGTGTTCTCATACAGTCATTCGTTGCTTCAGCACTGTCCCAGGATATCGCTTCCTTTTCAACAGCTGTTCAATAAATTCCTACATGTTACAGAAACAAAGTTTAGAAAAATTCAAGTGGCAATGCTAAATTTTACGCATCGTAAAATAATTGGCACAGGAATAAACCATAAGTAGTGTCGAATGGTACCTGAGCACCATAAATGTTGACACTAGACACAAATATGTGAAGACAACCAGTGCAGATCACATTTCTGCTACCGGAAATTTCTGTCAGAGTAGTTGGGGAATCAACACCTTGGTGAGATCTTTGTCTATGTCCAGCAACAGTGTTTATGAAGCTGCAATTACTGTTCTAATGTGGTCATGGTTTTTCATTGCGTTGATCTTAGCAACACATAAAAGTGTGTTTCTATTTGAATTTTTCAAACTTTTGTTGCTGTGATCATAACCATGAGAGCCGGGGTTTTGTTTTCCCCCATCATTCTTGAGCACATATTTAGAAACATCTGCATCTTGAATTTCATTTACATCCATTAATTTTTGTGGCTGCTAGGGGTCCTGTATCTGCAAAGTTGTTTTATGACCACCCTGTATATATGTCCCAGTGAGGGAATCATTTTTTTATTCAGTCCCCAGGGGTGAAATTACACCATGGTCTGACTATTGACATAAAGGAAAAATTCATCTCTTAATATACCAGTTTTTAAGTACCCATGTGACCAGAGATTTGTCAAATCCTAGTTTTTAACAATTTCTGTAAAAGGTTTTCCTTTATTCTTTCTTACTTCATATACCTTTGTAAAAAAATGCATTCCTTTTTATCTCTTTTTCGCTGACGTAAGAATTGAATGAGAATTTTTTTTTTTTTTACTTAATACTTTGAGTATTAAAAATATTCAGATGTCAGTATTTATGTTTTCTTTGTCTTCATGAATTATTTTCAGAATTTGAATAAATGTTTATTTCAGTGTCTTATGTATCTGGCTGAACATGCCCAGGATCTCAAGAAAATAGACAAATTCATGAGCCAGCTGATGAGGCACATGGCTTCGAAGGAAAAATGAGCTATTGTTATTAGTAAATGGATTTTTGTTGTATATATGTATTCAAAAATGCTTTTGTAATAAAACTTGTTAATTTTCTAGCAAAGTTGATTAGTTTCATTCAGTTCTACATATTGCTAATTTTTTTAGCTAGTTTTCTTACAGTAAAAAAAGAAAATGGTGAAACCTGTGTATAACAATATTGTCTATGATATTTCCTTTGATCCTGTTGGAATTTTTATCCAATACGAAATAGTGTAAATACTCAAACTGTATACAACAATATATATAACATTTTTTTCTAGGTCCTTATAGTATTGTTTTAGACAGGTTTTACTGTATTAAAAACACAGGGAGAACTGATGAAATGCATTCAAGTCCATTGAAATTGGATACTGATTTCATTAATAATTGAAAAAAATCCTTTCGGGTAAAACAATCGAATATAATTCAAACATGGGCATGCTGAACTTATCTGTGAAATGAACGAAAATAATTGTTTTATTGATCATTTTTTTCTATGTACTCTTTGAACTGATAAACGTCTATGTCGGGGTATTTCTCTTGTAACGCTTCCATGTCCACATCGGGAAAAGCTCTAAATATTTTGCGGATGTGTGTTCTTTGTTTTCTCCTTTCCAACCTCTTCATGTAATTTTCTTTTTCTTTCAGGAGGCAGAGGAATTCAGGTACAGTTGGGTTTGTTGTCTCCATAGTCGGGAACAAATCTTCCTCCAAAAACTTCTTATTTTCCTCTAGTGGTATGAAGTGTTCCTCCAATGGCACGCTAAATACCCCAAAAAAAAAAAAACATTTTGAAGTCCTGTTTTAAAAACTGCAATGGCTGAGAAGATTAAAAAAAAAGTCACTACTAAAGCTACGTGAGAATTAAATATTGACTTAACCCTTAAATGTGAAACTTTTTTTGTGAGCTGATAATTTTTTTTCATAATTAATGACATGCATTGAAAGCCGAAAAAATCTGAGCCCTTAAAGTTTGAGTTTATGGATAATCAGAGGCACTGAAAATGTTTGAATTAATTTTCTTGATTCCCTCTTTTTTTTCTCCCTTACTGCACAAGAACCCTACTTCTCCTCCCCCACCCCCAGGAATACTAAGCAGTACATATATATTGTACAGTAATTTCAGTTTGAAAGGGACTGGTTTAAGAAACAAATTTGCTTTTTAAGAGGAAATCCATATTTGTGGATGAGATAAGGAATTATTTTGTTTGTTTTGTAAATGTTACAATGAAATGTATTAGGCTAGAAAATAACAATAAAATCATAACTAAATTGATGAACACATTGTACATGTGTTGTAATTTAAGATGATTATATTATGCTTATTTTAATACCCATATTGAATGAATGTAAACAAAGTGTCTGCTGTTATATCTGAAGAAAAGTGACTCATTATGAATGTCTATTGGAGAACATCTCCTCCTGTAGTGGTCAGAACCTTTCATACCCTTTTTTTTCCCAATACAAATTCTGAGAAACCCATACCTCGAGAAATGGGGAAATCAGTAATAAGTCTCACACATTGCATTGGGTCTCGCCATTACAAACAGATACCAAAAAAAATTCTCCAATATCAAAGGTAAAGATTAAGCACTATTTTTGTTCATTTCTTTGCAAAAAAAAAAAGGCAAGTCTGAGTTTAGATTTATCCCACTAAACAATTTTAGTGGGTGTGTGGATGAATGGTCTGCGTGCTTAGTGAATTCATTATATTGGGCAAAAAATAACATGGGATTATAGTAAAACATTCCAGACTTATCATACCAGTCGTTATAATGGAACAGTTCCAATACATGAGGTCATTGTAATGAATGCCGACTGCCATTTTTAATAACTGGTGCTAGAAACCTTGTAAATATCATGAAAAAGGCGAACAGGCATTAGCTTTCATACTTTGTAACAAGGAAAAGTGTAAAAAATTTGAATCTATTACATACAGATTGAATCGTCCAAATTCATCTTCTTTGTAATCATATGGTATCTCGCCAGTTTCACCAGTCTCTAATAAGTTATATGCTTCATTTCTTTCTCGCACAACAGCTTCAAGGTTTTCCATACTGATCTCAACCTGAAAAATTTCCATGTAACATTTAAGAACTTTTCAATTTGAGTGAAAGTTAAGTACACAATAGCTAATTCAATTATATAATTATCTTGAACTATTCTCTTCCAAGAAAAATTGATATAGTGGAACTTTGGGTTATGAGCATAATTTGTTCTATAAATCATGTTCATAATCCGAAACTTTCCCACAGAAAAATGATAGAAACTCAAATGATTCATTTCATTTGAATCCATCTGTGGCCTTAGGCCAAGTACAATTCTTTCAATTACTTTGCACAGAGTGATTCATTTTATATTGACGACTTGAGTAATTTTGGAAAGATGCAAAAGAGAGGCTTCACAGACAAATCCCCACTTGCATTAATTTACAAGAGGGAGAGAGTCTTTCATGGACTTGTGCTATGAATGGGACTTGAGGGGGGGGGGGGGCCAAATCAAACAAGAGCCTCATACTATCGGTGTTCGTTAATAAATACATGCATACACAAAAAATGTATTTTTTTTTAATTTGGTCTTCCATTAAAATAATATGAATAAATTCCAAAAATGCTTGGGCCCTGAACTCGTTTAGATGGCTTTGCTATGAAAGAGAAAAATAGAACAGTCTGCTTAGTTGGCTCATTAGTTGTAATTGCATGGCACTCAATTGACAGGCTTCAGTATATGTGCTACTCGTATTGAGAGATTTGTTAGTTCATCAATTCCAACCTTTGTTCACAATTTTTGCTTGTATAGTAAGACATCATATATTTATAAAGTCTAAATTTGGCAAAAAAAATATTTCCTCATCTTGCAAAATATTCATAAACCAAGTTATTTGCAATCCAAAATTTTACTGTATTTTAATTTATTGAAATTGTTTCTGAAATAGTTTACATTTTTAGCCCTTCTTTTATAGCTTTTGTCTGTTTACAGACAGAAACGAATATATAGTGAACCAAAAGTTATTTAATATCTGTATGGGAAACACACATTGATGAGAATTCCACTGGGCTCACATGGAAATTACAGGCAGGTAAAAAAAGTTTGAAACTTTGGTTTCACATCAAACAAAGGAAGAGAAATGGTTATTTGACAATGTGTTCTAAAATAAGCATGAGAATCTTGCATCTTTTATCCAAAAGAGAAGCCAATGACTGTAATGACAATCACATTCACCTATTACATAAATACTAGTATACATCATGATACAACGGGCAAGTCAAAAATAATTCCGTTTTCAATGTAACAAGAGGTAGTTATTGTATTTATACACAAGATGTGCACTTTGAAATAATGGAATTTTTTTTTGACGTCCCCTGTATGTTACTGCATGTGATTATTAACTTTATGATAGATAGATGTATATTCTGAGATAATCACTACCTTATCTATCCTTTCAGGACTAGGAAATGTTTCATACTCTTTTTTGGCAGCATGCTCCATTGTCAGAAGCATATTTTTCTCTTTATAAAGCACAAACCTAAATCGGGAAATTAAGTAACTGCATTACTTTGAATCAGAAATAGCAATAATCATGCGAGATCTTTTATACATGGTGTAAAGTCATATCCTTATAGACTCTTTCTCTGTTGAACTTTCGGTGACAGAAATACACTTTGAATTAGATGAAATATACTGGAAATAGAAAGAACGGCATACATCAAGAGATAAACTCCAGAAAAAATTCAGTTGCAGTTTATTAAAACTCACTGAGAGAAAATGTGAATTGTTTTATTTCCGTTAGGCTCAGACAGGGCACAACTTTACATAGGGTTACCAGACGTCCTCCTTTTTGATGTAATTTTGAACACCCTCCTATGTTTTAGAAAATTCTCCCTTTTGTCCTCCTTTCCAAGTTTTCGGAATTTTTTTTTCTGGAAAAAAAAATGTCTACTACTATATATATAGTTTTTTCACACATTCTTATATTTGACCAATTGCCACCGGAATTCCCGGAATACAAATGCAAGGTCACAACAGGCAAAATGCCCAACTAGGTGGCTGAAACAGAATCACATAGGAATGCACCACAAAAAAAATTGTACATAAATATGGATGGTAAGAACTTTGAGCCCTTTTTATGAAACTTAACATATGCACGTACTGTCCTTGTGTAAAGTATAGCTAAATAAAGAGTTTTCCCACCTATTACTGGCTTGTCATTTCTGCATCTTCGTTTATCCTCCAGCTGATCAGATTGGGGGTTTCCAGTCATACATTCCTATGTGATTTCGTTTTGTTTTTGTGTTTTCTACCTCCCCTAAAAGTTTGTACTTTGAGTTTTGAATCACCCTGTATATTTCTGAAATACAGCAACCCAATTAAAAGCGCAATTATAACAACTAAAAACTATATATGCATGATAAGTTATTATACAATGCCCATAAAAATATTTATGGTTGCCTTATCTAAGTAGGGATAGATTCTTGTTTTACCCTAATATTTTTATTGTATTTCTTTTTAAACATGTCAATTGCGTTAAAATTTACTACCCTCACAGTTAATCTACTCTATTTATCAACAACCCTTTTAGAGAAAAATTCCCTGCAACATCACAACCTAGAATTGTCCTTTACCAATCGATACTGGTGTCTCCTTGTCAAAGCAGTCGATTGACGGCGTATTAATAACTCACAGTCCATCCCACTAACATTTTGGACTCTTCGATCATATCCCCCTGACACCTGCATTCTTTCAATGTAAACATCTTCAAAAAATGAAGTCTATTTTCATAACTCTAGCCCTGTGTGCCAACACAAGGACATGTGTAGCTCTTCCATGCACCCCCCTTAGGTCCCTCTGTAGGTATGGTCTCCAAAACCTTACAACATACTCCAGAACAAACTAAGCCTCGGAAAAGAAAAAGAATGACTTTAGGAGAAAGCGAAGAGACCTTTTGAAAATGAAACCGAGAATTCTATTCTGTTTTTTGCCCATCACTGAACAATGTTTAGAAAACGTTAGCTGCTTGTCAATAAGAATTCCAAATACATGAACGCAAGTTGCCTCCAAGAGCAGATGCTATTTTAACCACTGCACAGTTAGTTCCAGCATAACATGGAAAACAGTCTGAAAAACAGCTCTGGGAGAACAAAACCACAACATCCATTCCGAAAATATCATTGTTTGCTCACTAACAGCTAATATTGTATACTGAAGAGCGAGGGTGGAGGGTACATCTTCCATAAAGAAATGAAGAAAATATGATGCAAGCAACACTCAATGCTGATTGCTATGTCAAAATCACTTCTGGTAAAAAAGCAACACTCCCAAAGGAAAAGAACCTTCTCAGGGGTAGAGAAAGAAAACCTCTTGCCTTGCTCTAGGCAAAGTAATAAAACTGACTAGATTGTGTGAACAATTCACTAAAAGCAAGGAGAGACGGATAGACATTTGTTTTTCTTTTCTCTCTTTAGCAGTTGTGGTTGGGAAAAAATATTGTGGTGGCAGTTCTTTTTGTTGGTATAGTGGTGCCTGGCGCCATCTGTTAAAAAATTGGGGGAAATTACATTATCAAGGGCATGCATGCACAAGTGTCCTCCTTTCTCAGTTTTCGAATCTGGTGACCCTACTTTATAACAACAGGTAACAACTTTCTCATTGGAAGTTAGAGGATAGAGGGGATCATACAAAAAAAATTAAATTTTGTATTTCAGTACATATATGGCCTCTAGTAAAATGTGAATAACATATAAATAAGGGCATGTTATTCAGACACTTCTAAAAGTATGTTTAACCAATGGTTCAAAAGATAAAGGGTGAATAAGGATACGACTTCACACAATGCTATAAACCACAACACAAATATCTACAAGAAATGCAGCATTCATTTTCTGAAAAACACTATATTACGAAAAGTGTCCTTTTTAGTTTAGACATTTTCTCAAATTTATGGAAAAATTTTGCATTTCATTTTTAGAAACTTGCTCTGAAATTTTGGTCATATATACCCTGTGTAAGTACTCACCATTTCCAGTGAAAATTAGTCACAAGTGCATTTAGGTGACCGACAAAAAGTTAAATAAGAAGAAAATGTTTTTGATCAACCCTGTATCAGAAAAAGCTGCAAATGACTTGTAACTAACAAAATATTGTACTAACTTTGTGCAATATTTCCATGCATTTTCATGAGAATAGCCCATATATATTAACAAAAATATAAATGTTTTCTATAAAAATTTCAATTTTCATCACATGATTTTCACTTATAACATGCAGAGTTTTCAACCAATTTTTACTAAATTTACAGAGAACATGATGCTACACATGGGATATACTGTATAGTGATTCAATTTAGTAAAATTCTGGATGCATCCATTTTTCTGGAACGTTTTGATATCTCCTTGAGATGGGATGCAGGGTGTGTGTGTCCGGTCTTTCAATATTCAATATATAGAAATTCAAAGATCAAAGTGTGACAAATCATTTCAATGAGATGCAAGTATTTTTAGTAAATGATTATTAATTGCGCATGTGCAAGAAATATAAATTTTACTTTTCATAATATGATTACCATATAGTGTACCTTATATAAAAATTCCAACTCGATGTCCTGAAAATTTAGAAAGATATACACGATATTGTGAGCTGTAATTTTGCCGAAAGAAACTATATGATGAGGGATTTCCACAAATTGTTATACGATTATTTTGCTGTTTGGTTATTTCGAGAACCCAGCATTATACGAATGAGCGAAGAAGACATGTCTGATGCTATGTAAGAGAAGTGGTTTAGCATAGCACACATGTATGATGCAAAATAAACAAACTGAAGTCAAAAATGAAATAACAGCAAATAATTGTATACCGATTTGTGGAAAATCCATTATTATTCAGTTACTTTCAGCAAGTTTTGAATTACAGCTCAGAATATTGCATATATCTTTCTGAATTTTCATGACATTCAACTAGAATTTTTACATAAGTTGCACTTTATATCTGGCAATCAAATTATGAAAAATAATTTATATTTCTTGAACATATGCAATTAATAATCATTTACTAAAGATACTCGTATCTCATTGAATAATGATTTGTCATATTTTAAATTTCCATACAGTACGTCTCATGTATAGAGTCATGTTTTCTGTGAATTTCCTAAAAATTGATTGAAAACTCAGCATGTTATAAGCAAAAATCATGCGGTGAAAATTGGAATTTCTATGGAAAACATTTATATTTTCGTGAATATATGTGATATTTTCATGAATATGTACACAAGTATTGCACAAAATTAGTACAATATTTTGTTGAAGCCATTTACAGCTTTTTCTGATACAGGGTTGATCAAAAACATTTAAACATTTTTGTCTTATTTAATTTTTTGTCAGTCCTCCAACTGAACTTGTAACCAAGGCCATCATTTCAACTTTTTCCGGGGGGGGGGGGGAAGCAAACAACATTTACTCAATGTATGCATATATATATTTGTATATATATATATACCATTTTTCGTGTGTTTTCAAAAGCCAGGGAAGGGCAACGCCCCCCCCCCCGAATGACGGGCCTGCTTATGACTAAATTTTCACCAGAAATGGTGAGTACCAACACAGGGCATATAGGATCAAAATTTCAGAGTGATTCGTTCAGTATTTTTTTAGAAATTCGAGAAAATGTCTAAACTCTAAAGAGGACAGAATTATCGCAATACAGTGTACATAAAAGAATTCATACATGAAGAATCGGATGAATGATCAACTTCTAAATATAAGTATGAGTAATAAACTTCATTGGGATTTTTTTTGAATCTGTAAAAACCATAATGTTCACCAGAAAACTCATATTTTTGATAATTTACATCGTGCTGAAAAGTATTTTCCAAGAAAGAATCCTAGATAGAATTAAATGGTATTGTTATACAGTGATTATATGTAATAATTCTGATAAAATTCTTTAGATGAAAATAATAAGAGTATATCTCAGAAAAAAGAGAAATATACAAGGTGTACAACATTCTTGTTCATAACTATAAAAATCTGTACCAACTTTCATTATCTAAGGACTAGCGAACATTTGTTTTAAAAAAATGGACAACATGAAAAAGAGTAAAATCTTTTCAGAGCATTTGGGATAGGATAGAAAACTATTTTGAAATGAAAGGGTACAAAACTTGTTTGTAAAACCAAATAAATTAGAATTTATTCCTACATGCTTGTGTTTCACTCGTTCCATTTTTAATTGATTCATAACTACAATCAAAATAAGCCCCGTTTAAAAACAAAAGGAAGAATATTTCAAGAAATCATGACAACCACCAAATTTCATTGCTTGATAAAAACTTTGTTTAAAAAGAGTACATACCACAATTTATGCAAATCAGTGTTACTTTTTATCCTCAGTTCATCTATGGTCCATGCCCGTCCTAGGAAAAAAAAAATCCACAAATATAACAAACAACTCAAAAGGAACAGAAATCTTTTCATCTTTGTCTGACAAGGAGCTCCGATGTAATAAAAGCATGTATTAATTGCATTGATGAGATTATAATACAGTGCACACCACTTAATGTGATCACATCGAGACTCTGGGTTTCTGATAACAATAACTGATTGATAACTATGTCCGAAAAAAATCTCAGTTGTAAGTATAATGACCATATTTCTCGCTGAATGGAACACATGAAAACAGGACAACTCTGTTTTTCTTCTTCACAGAACAGATTTTAAAACGTTAAATCATGAATTTTTTTAATTGTTCAAAAACAGGATTTTGTCCCCTTTAAAAACTAAAGTACCCTTTTTTATTCAGAAATTGTTAGGAGTTAGAATGGTATTATGGATTGTGGTACGGTGTACGACGTTTTGTAGATTCCCTTGTGAATGCCGGCTGAGGAAATGTGAATCTGGTCAACTGAAAGAAACAGACTTTTTTTTTTTTTTTAACTTACACTATAGGAAAGAAATTGGAAAAAGAGGTGTTACACGTACATGGATCATAGCAGTTATTACGGCTCTATTAGGACAAGCATAAGGATTGCGAACCTGATTACTGGAAATTTTCATCTATATAAGGGAGCCTTCTGACGTCCTACATAGTCTTGCAGGTTGATAACTATAACTTATAGGGAAGAAATGAATCTGGTTCAACATTTATTCCAAAATATGCAAAAAGAAAAACTTTTCCTAGATGGATTGTGCTGATCCCTTGGGAATATGTTATGATCACACTATTATGACTATAAATTTAAAAAAACTTTCAAGGATAAAGAATAGATAAAATAAACCAAAAAATCCTGATAACTATAAACAATTTTTTTCCTGTGTTATCAAATTGCTCCATTCCATACCTAGCAAAAGTGATAACAATACCCAAACAATAACGTTATCCATGATTTTAATAAACAGCATAGACTGTATTTGTTATTTTGTTTTTAAAGAGTTTTATATGTGTATTTGGCTGGCAGACATCCTGTGTATACAGAACTGTCTCTTAGTTTAAAAAACATCTCCCAGTAACCTATATTTTAATTTACAAAGAAATTTTATTTTTGAAATCTGGCACCCCCTACATGTGTAAATCAAGTTAAAAAATGAATTTCACTTCAAAGACTTCCAAGTGAAAATAGATGAAAAAGCAATATATTAAAACATCAATATGTGACTTTTTCTTTCCCCATTACCAGATCGAACTTCATTTTCACCCCAATTCTTAGAGTCATCAAAAAACTCCATCAAATCTCTTCTGAACACAGATGTTTGTATGCCTTTCGAACTGAATCTGAAACGATATAAAAATAAAAATTGATTCTAGCAAATACAATAACTCATCATGAAAAAAATTATTCAAATAACCTTATTTTATTAAAACAAAACTATCAATAATAACCCATAATAAAAGACGAATCAGGACTAGACATTGAATCCTGCAAACTACACAGCCAACTAAAGGTGGGGAGGAGAGGGCAGATAAGAGACAATTGTTTAAAAAATATTTTTTTTATCACTAAAAAATTCAGTTACACTTGAAAAATGTCCAGAACCAGCCCTGACTTAAATGCATGCTTGTCCAGGCTGACAGAATAAATTTTATCAAGAAACTTCTCCCCCTCCCACCTTAGTTCTGGACTCTCTGTTTGTATCGATTGTTTCATAAATTAAAGTTGCTAAGCTAACTCACAAGTGGTATCATGTAGTTTTTGAATTCCTCACATTTTTGAATGATTTGAAAATCTAGCCACCTAAGAACCTGGAACCAGTATATTAACACCATGGTGAACACAATCTATAAGTTCTATAAGCTGATACTCATAATAGTTAAATGCACACAGATAAAACTATTGCAATCATTCTTCTTCTTAACTGTACATGCACCTAGTACACATTCCTCTGAAAAATTTCTTTAACGAATCAGTACACGCAGAAATGTGTTGTGTAAGCAGGGCTGCAACTAGGTGGGGTGGAAGAAGAAAGGTATGCTGATCCAGGCGCTGGGCCAGAGTGGGAGCAAATATGACCCTTCAATCTCTCCCCCAACATTACAAGGAGGAAGATAAAATGTGTGTTTAGCCCAGTTGACTAAGCATCTAGTTGTAGCTGTGTGCTTGTGCACACATGGCCAGGGCCGCCTTAAGAGTATCAATAACTCCTTGATCACCGAAGTTTCTAATTATAAATATCTGGGTGCAATTATTTCCGCTGACCTCTGTTGGAATCTCCATGTTGATTACCTCTTTCATAAGCTTCTCCAAAAACTCTTTTTTCTTCGTCGGAACCTCAAAAACTCAACCCGTCACCTCAGACATCTCTGCTTCCAAACCTACATCCTTCCTGTACTCTCATATGCCTGTGAAATCTGGGACCCCCATACTCTCTCCAATATAGACAAATTAGAATCTATTTAAAATAAATCTGCTCGCTTCATTCTTAACTGTTGGTCATCCACTGCCTCAGTCACTGAACTCAAGCGGCAACTCAATATGCAACCGCTTTTTACCCGTAGATATATCTCTCGATTATCTTTCCTTTTTAAAATTCTCCGTGGTCATTTTCATATCAACACCTCAAATTTTCTAACTCCAGCTTCATACTTTTCTAAAAGAATTAACCATTCACAAAAATTGAAACTCATCTTTGCATCCAGATTGTTTCAAAATTAGTTTCTTTCCTCGAACAATAACCGACTGGAACAACCTCCCTCCAAACATTATTGATTGTGCAACAGTTTCTGATTTTCTTTGTGACATCAATTGCCTGTCTAATTTCATCTCCGCATTCCCTTGTGTAAGCCTCAACCAACCAATATTGAATAAATCAATAAATAAATGGGGCCCCCGGGCCAATTGATTTTTCTGAGGCCCTACATGGCCATTCTTGAAAATTTCAACCATTTTAATTTTTGTGAGATGCCCGAATGGGCTCATACATTAAGATGACGCTACACATGGCCCTAACAAATTAGTTCTTGGAGTTGTACTTAGGATTACCAGACTCAAAGACTGAGATGGGGGTTGCCTGCACGTATCCTTAGTGATATCACTTCCCCAAATTTTCACAACAGATGGCACCACTATTCTGACCAATAAAAAAGCGGCCACAAAATAATTTTTTCCCACTAATACAGAGAAAATTCTGGGAATTTCAACGGCATTTGTGAATGAGGAAAAAAATGCACTCATGTCAGTGAAGGAATGAAGGCCTATTTTTCAAAGTTGAAACTACCCCCCCCCCCCCGCTTGAAATGACATCAGAAAGGAGGACATATCCTCCTAAAGGGGGACGGCTGGTAACCCTAACAGTACTAGATTCAAGTTCTTGCTGGTGCTTCCACCTGTGCTCCATATTTTGAAGTAGAGATGGTAAATGCTTGAATTTTTTATGTAGGGCGGAGATTCCCACTATAAAAGTTTGATAAAAGAGTTCTTACGGTACAAAACTTGTAGGAGAAGAACCCAATAAGCGGTTACATACGCTTATTAGTTGCAATTTACAAGTTTTACAAAAGCACTTTTTCAAAACTCTTAGTGCAATTCCGGCCTGTTATCATGTTGAGGGTCTGTCTACGGAGAGACAATTAAATTATACTGATGCTAATTACATAATCTCATGTTACAGTAAAATATAGCTTATAATTACTTATGCTTTAATATTGAGTTTTTTCGGACAAATAAGTCCCTCAAAAAGGTACATGTTCGATTCATTTTGAAGTTTTTAAAACATCTAGTGACAATAAAAAAAAATTATAATCGCAACTTGTTTCTTCAGTAATAAATAAATTCAACTGATTTATCTGACTGAATAACAAACAATTCCCAATTTTACAACCAAATTGTAAACAAACAAACAAAACCAAGAAGGATGTTTGGGTAACTAAGTGAAATTATCCCTTCGCGTCACTAATGTATAGAAGTGAGATTATGATGTCTTGTTCACACTTTCTTGGAGTTCATCATGCGTTATGCAAATTCGAATTAAAAAAAAATTTCATTTATAAATCTATACAAATATTTGATAAACTAAAGATTTTGTAATTTTTTTTTCACATGAACATGACGTCATTCAGAAAACTTCTTTTTTTTTTCGTGATAATTACGATAAACGATTTGGCAACATGATTGGGTAAATAGCAAGGAAGGAATTTCAAAACGAAAAATAGTTTTTTGTATATTTGTTCAGGTTTGTGTTTATTAAATTGAAATTCAAGTAGAAATGAAAATTTTAGACATCAGGGGCTTGATTAATTAATTACATCACTTCCTAATTATCGGTAATTAATTCTTTCCTATTTCTAGATACTATTCACTCGAGAATGCAAATTACTGGTTTGTAAGTGTTGATATATAATGATATCAGTTATGTTTTATGATGGTCTGAATCAAAGCGATTGAAGAATCTTTATTCAGCTTTGGTCTGAATCCGCGGAGTGACCAACCAGTTTTTTACCATTTCGTAAAGGGCCTGAACTAGTTCTCACTCTGGGGGTTAAAAGAAGAAAAGGAAGCTGCAACAAGTGGTGTGGTGTGGGAGGGGGGGAAACAAAGAGCTCTGAAGAAACAAAGCTTTCAAGTACTTCTAAAAATGGTAAAACAATAAAGGCTAAGATTCCGTAAGCAGGGTTGCATCAGATTCCGTGATTATTTTTTGTCGCCAACTTGGCACTTCGACTATTTCAAAATTTTCCATTGGCGACAATGTTTTTCAAGCCAACATGCTGTCATTATCTATTTTAGCACCAATTTCATTTTTTATTGCCACCAAGGATGTTATTATGAGCCTCTTAGGTCTCGTTATCGTCTTTGTTATCTTTGAAATTTAATGAGCATAGGCCGAAGCCCTGTTTGTCATGATGTATTTTTTGCTTGTGGGTTTTAAACTTTTTCATGGATGAGTATTCCTCAGTTAGATGCGAGAAAACACTTGAACACTTTTTTATTTTTTGACAGAAACCTGCGGAAGAAACTATAGTTTCTTGTCCGAAATGGTTCTGAACAGCGATCACACCATGAAATCTTGTTGGCATTGGGTTTGCCGGAATAGGAACACAAAATCCAAATGCATTGGTTCGGTAAAGCCCATGGCCAATGCTTTTTCGATAGGTGTAGAATTTCTCCTTGTTTGTTCTAACTTGCGAGAAAAGAATTGCCAAGTTTCTTTTTTTTGTCGTTGGCAATCTTGATTTTCAAAATATTAAAAATATTTTGCGAGCAAAAAAAATTTGATGTCACCAAGGTTAAATTGGAAATTACCTAATTTGATGCAACCCTGCTTATGGAATCTTAGCCCTAATAAATATAATAGAGTTGCTGATAAAACAAAATGTTCAATAACAAATTCCTTTAGGCCTTTTGGATGGACTTTTCAGTCCCTTGAAACCACAACGTGCTTGTATTATGTGTGTGTATTTGTGTAGTGATATATATTGTATTTTATGTATTGGCATTTGTGTGTTATATGTTCGCGTTTGTGAAAAAAAAAAAAATTGGTGACAGTTTGATTTTGTTAAAAAAATCCTATTAGGTAGCACCACCTTTATTGGGATATGTTTTTATTGAATTGGAAAATCACATTGTTGCCAAAATCCACTAAAATGCCTAATTTGACAAATGCTGATGTCAGTAATGTATTGCAAATGAAGGGCTGAATTTCTCCTGAACCAGAGCACCGATATAATTTACTGTTGCAGTGCAAAAGGGGTTTTTTTGATAAATTTGATTTTACCGATTGTAGCTAGAAGGGTGTTTGCGGAATTGATGACAATTTGACAATTTTTCAGTGCTTGTAGCTTGCCATTAAATCTAGGTATTCTGATGAAAATGGTGACACCTTATAGGATTTTTTCTGCACTTTCTAAATATATGTGTAGTTTGCATGTAGGTTTCTCAGAAACTTCCACAAATTTTGGGTTTTTCAGACTTGACACATTTTTCCTCCATAATCGATTATCCACCATAACTTTAAACGGTTCGAGATAGGGCAGGATTGGTAGGGTGTTTTATGTTCCACTTGGACTCGTCTATCACCCCTTTTCGTTTGGCAGAATAAATCACGTTCACCCTGTATATATTAAGAAAAGCTAAAGTGATTTTACACAAAATTAATAAGTCCAAAATTTTTCGTAGCCATTTTGAATCAACTTAAAGCTTATTTTAGTCATTGTTTTTTTTTATCGAAGGTTTTGAAGAAATACATCTTGGAAGAGTGACTTTATATATATGGCTCCAAGAGTGAAGAAAAAAGAAATTAAGAAGTGGTGAGTTTTTTTTTTTTCATTTAAAATCATTTTGAAAATTTTTAAGTTAATTCCCAATATATTTGGTAATACAGTAAAACCTGTCTTCAATGGAATCGCAAGGGACAGAATTTTTTTTCATTGAACTCAGGTTTCTGCTTAAAGGTTCTGTTGACATGATCTAAAATTAGATTTTCACAGCATAAGCCTTGGTATAAAACGTTCCACACTCTACTGCTTTTGAATTGACAACATTTAAGTTTTTTTTACTTTCTGTAAAATTTTCAATGAGTGTGTCAATATCTGTCACAACAGATTCAGTTTGTACATTGTCGTCTATGTTTATGTAATCCCCTGCTCTAGGGCTGTAACTAAGATTTTTTTGGGGGGAGAAAGAATGTGATTTTACTGCTCTTACCGCTGTAAAATTTGATGATTTTATAACTATTCTTGTTCTCACCTAAACTTTTCCAAATGTTGCTACCTGTTCTGCTGCCCTTTTTGCCTCCCTCTAATTCCGTTCTTTCGGTCTAGTTCCTTTTTCTCAGCACTGCTCTCCCTGAAAGCATACAATTTTGTAAGTCTTGTGATCATTAGGAAATGAAACTATGACACTGATTTTTCCCATAGAAAAGCTTGCTCTTCTAAAAAATTTTGTTACAATTTCAGAAAGCAACTGCTTCACTGCATATGGCTTATTAAAACCACAGCATCAAGTATAGAAAAGGTTTTTTTGCTTATCCAAGGGTAGATAATGTAGAACTCGCATTGGCAAGCAGAGATTGCATATAAAATTTTGGTTGAGTACTTTAAAATTTTGTGCGATCTATTGGTTGCAATACACTAAATATTTGTACAAAATTTTCTGGTAAGAGGGCCCAGTTTACTTTTAAGTTTCTGCGTTATACAGGTTCCATTTAATCCAGGTTTTTAAATGTGTATTTTGGCATTTTTGGATCACGGAACTGCTACTACTAAACCAGGCATGCACTTCGTCCATATTCCTTTGCAGAACCTCTAACGAATTGGTACATGTTGGAATGTACGTGTAGTGAAACCTGGCGTGAAGTTTGTATCTGTGTAATGCTTGTTATGTGTAGTGCTGCCATCTGCCACCAGTTTTTCTAACTATGAGTGAAGTCTAATGATTGAATGATTCATCATTGTAGGCCTGTTGCTCTCTGTAGCAAGACTTTTTTTAATGGGGAGATCTGCTCGCATTTGCGCCTCAAAGTTGGGAACCACAGGAAACCAACTTCAGCTGACCACCACTGTGGTGATGGTGTGGTTCGAACCCGAAGGATCACGGGACCAAGATTTTTTCTATTGAAGACAGGTTTCCACTTAAAACAGATTCCTGTAAAGACAGATTTTATTATACTTGCTATATGACAGGGGTGCACAATCTTGTCAGGATGTGCACTATTTCTGCGTAAGACAGAAACTTGTATATATGTATGGTACGACCATATATTACCTATCATTTAGGCGACATTCTTGTAATTTTGGTCATCCTAACTTTTTTATGAAATTTACGGTGTTTTCCCTTAATTTTAACAAGGGTTACTTGAATTTTTGAAATAAAGATTATTTTTGCGATTTATAAATTATATTATGATAATTATGATTCTATCATAATTAATTATTCATACACATGTATCCATTTTACATATTTATCAAATATATGTATGTTTCTTTAGCAAATTTTTTACCCATTGTCACTTGCATTAGCCTCCTATTGCCCGCCGTTGGTGATTTTCCAGCAAGTTTAGCAATAGATGGCAACTTTGCTTGCCTTTGACAATCTTTTTGGCTGTAGTTGGAAATTTTACTTGCTTTTGACAATTTTTTAACTGTAACAGGCAACTTTGTTTGTCTTTAAAAATTTTTTGGCTCTAATTAGCAACTTCACTTGTAATTCTTTCCACAACAATTGGGATATCCAATATGGATATGTATTTCCTGTATCTTTTTGAAGAAAATATGATGAGCCTTGGCATTTATTACATGTTGTGTGCATTGATACTTTTCTACCAGAAGATCTTTTGTGGGCCAGATGTAATCCCTTGACAGTCTGCATTCGGCCCACAGGCTGGAAGTTGTGCAATTCTGCTATAATTATATTTTAATCTTGAAAAAAATCATTCAACTTTCTCAGATCATTATTTCTATTACAATAGATAGTAACATTGGTCATATCAGTGTGAAATGCAGTGTATATTCATATATTTTTATTGATAATATTTCAAATTCAACTATCAGTAGGTGGCAAGACTCAAAATTGAAAAAGACAAAGGATTCAAAGTGGCGGATATTGAAACATCGCGGTCCATTTTTTCCATCTCGATACAGATCTCTGCCAAAAAGTGTAAAATTTCACTATAAAGGTTAGTTATTTCATTTGTTTCCATTATTAATATTTCATGAAACTGTATCATATTAAGAATTGTGTTGGTTGAACCGTGCATGAAGGATGTGCTGAGCAACATTTCGTTAATTTTTTTGTTTTCCTCAAGTTTGGCATGACAGTATAGTGCGATGCTGTTATATATATATATGTCAATAGTGTATGTGAAAATTTTCTGTAGGCTGGAGCCACAGACTGTTAGGTGCACACACATTGTTCCAGACTCTGCCATGAAAGCTGAGTTGGAAAAGATCTTGGCAACAAGATAAGTCTGGTGGCAGAGTCTTGACATTCATTCATATGGGCTGGAGTGTTTTCATCTGGGGCATTTTTGCATTGAGAAATAAAGTGAAACCTTGATATAACGACACTCTGTAGACCAAGAAAAAATATTGTTGTAGAGGGATTCATTGTTGTATTGAGTATTGTTGTAGGGAGGTTTCCTGGGTTTCCATAATCATTGAGAAAAGAAAGATTGAGCAATAATTCAAAAAAAAAAAAAAAAATTTAAGAAAATATTTATTGTATAAGTTGACAGCAATTTTTTATGCAGTTACTTTATGTTGTATTGAAGTTTTCATTTTTTGTCACGTCCTCAAAATCCACTTTGAGAAGCATGGTCAGGCACAGATCTAGGCAGATGTGTTAGGAGAGTGGTAACTAATTGTGTGTGTATGTAGAATCATCCCTCATTTTATGGAACTGATCAATTTTTTCCTTATTATCTGGCTCTTGGGAGATAAACATCCCCCCCCCCCCAAATCTGCACCTGGCATAGTAAAAATATTTTGCTAATAATATATTATTAAATGTTTGAAATGTTGTAGCAGAATCTCTCACAATTTAATATTGTCGAGATTGATAATAAGTGCATGGTCATTCACGAAAGCTTTCATTCCCTGCCACTCTGAAAAAGAAAATGCACTATTCATTATTTTTTTCAAACCAACAAACTTATAGCAACTACCTTGTTATGACAATGACAATAAAATTTATTCTAACATAGCATTCAATCACTCCCATACCAGGAAATTGGCTTCATTACCTACTAAATACACACATCAAAGATCATTTCAAAGGATCTCTGAAAGCATTGTGGGCTGTACAATCATCATGGTACATGGCCAGTTCAAGCACTGTTGCTGTCTATAGCTAACAAGAATAAAACATCTCGAATTCACTCAGGAGCATAAAGATTGGACAGTAGATAATTGGAAACAAGTTATGTGGTTTGTTGAATTCCATTTTCAGTTACACCATGCAAATGGGGGTGTGAGAATTTAGCAGAAACAGCACGAAAACATGGATGCCAAGTGCATTGCTACACTCCTTCAAGCTGGTGGAGGCAGTAGGGATTAGGGAAATGTTTTCCTGGCATACTTTGGGCCCTTCAATTCGTGTTCAAGAACCTCTGAGTAAGACATCATACCTAAACATCATTGCTGACCAAGTATATCCTGTTATAGTGATGGTTTATCCCAATGGGGATGGCTGCTTTTAACAATATAATGCATCCTGTCATAGTGCTGGTATTGTACAACATGAAGGAGGGAGTATTCTTAGCTCATGTACCTCTCACAATTCCCAGATTTCAATCCCATTGAGCATTTGCAGCATGAAGTTGAAGGAGCCATCAGACATCTAGATCCACAACCATTCAATCTCGCACTATTGGAAAGTGCTATTTATCAAGTATGGATAGATTTCCAAATGACCTATCAACATCTAGTTGAGTCCATGCCAAGAAGAATCAATGCTGTATTGAAAGCAAAATGTGTCCAAATGAAATAGTTATGAGGTGGTCATAATATAAAATGATTACTAAGTTTATATATAAAGCAATGGACTGAAGATTATTGGGTGGGGGAGAGTCATTATCTTCATTGTGCATTATGAATTAACTATATTAAGTTTTGATCTCTGATTATAGAAAGCGTATTTCAGAGTCGTATTAAAAGTCACATTGAGGGAAAAGAATGTTGATTAAATTTCAAGATATTATTTAGTTTCTTTGTATACAGTTTTAGAAGAGTGAAGTTGTTCATATATGAAATCAGGTGGTCGTAAGCATTGTTGCATTACAAGATAAAGCTTCGTGTTGACTATCAAAAATTCAACTTGCAAGAAAACTAGTTTTGTTTCATTATCACACCATTTTTATTTCAGGAAAAACGCTTCAGTTGAGCAAAGAAGCTGAAGAAGCTGCATGTTTCTTTGCAAAAATGCACAAAGAAAAAATTGCCCTGAAACCGGTTTTCAAAGAAAATTTTTTAAAAAGTTGGAGAGAGGTTGGACTATCATATTCTGATGTTTGATATATGCTTGAAAAATTAATGAATTTTACAATATTTTAGTTTCGAATGAAGCTAGATGTGAAGTAGAGTCAGAAGGAATTTAGATAATAAATTGAAGCAAAAATTCAATTTTCTAACTAATGTTCCTATTAGATTTCTCACTATATTTTTATATATTATTGATATATATTATTTTTATTTTATTATTAATATATGAACACTTATATATTTCATATTTGTATAATGCATGTGCTATTTTCATTCAGACTTCAGAGTATAGAGTGATACAGTTCAAAATATAGAATCAAGTACAAGATGCTTCCCATGTGCTGATAGATCATTTACATAAAACATCTATACAATTTGACCACCGTATTTGCAAGTAATTGATTTCAGGCCCTTTCACAGATACCCGGAAACTGCTTTTGACCTAAAAAGCTTTATAGGTGCTTAAGAATCGTGGCTGGTGTGAGAGAGATGGTCATGGAACAAATCATTTGAGTTTTTGTTATTTCTTATGGGGAAGTTTGATGTACAAGTGTTTTGGATTATGAGCAAGTTCACCGAACAAATTAGGCCTGGAGTACACATGCTATTAAGTAGCATGAGGGTATGCCAATTTTGAACATATGCAACTAATAAGCTTATTGGTTGCATTTAAGCAAATGTTACCAATGTTATCATTGGTTGCACTTGCTCGAAAGTGGCACGCTTTTGTGCTGCTTAGTAGCATGTGTACTTTAGGCCTTATGCTCATAAACCAAAGTTTCACTGTACGTGTTAATGAAATTGTAAAGTTGTGCTTATCATGGGCGAGGCACCCCCCAACAATAATGACTGTGCCCCCCAGACTTTCAAGTCTATCTCTGCCTATGTTGTTTATCCTGTACTATTAAATGATATTGAAGGAAAGTGTAAGAAAATGTAAATTTTTCCAAGTACAATAGAAAGCTGAGTGAAAAAAATGCTTCTGTTGTAATTCATAACAACCATATTTAGAACATTATCGTTAAGTTTGAAGTCATTTACTGTCATTAGAGAGATGATGCGGTTCTCCTCTAGTGCCAGAAAAACCAGATAAAATGTGGAGATGAATTTTGGAAGGGATTCCAAAATTTGTCTTTACATTTCATCCAGTTACCTCTATATTTGCTGTCATTGCTTTGAACCCTTAATATTCAATTCAAAGATATTTTTAACACTATTAAACAAATGATTTTTTTTCTTCTTTCATTGATTTAAGCGTTTTGGACCATACAATGGACAGTCATCTTGAAAACATCGTGGTCAAAAACCACAAACAAATAAAACCATTAGAGAGAGAAAATTTGTTTATTGTTTGTTGTCTGGAGCGTTTGCCTTTTGCATTAGCTGACCAGTAAACCAGTGAAAGAAGAAAAATTTCATTTGTCTTTAAAACTAATCCTCATTAAGAAATATCTTTGAATTAAAATTAATTTATATTTTACCTTTTTTTTTCCTTTTAACTGTAACCTGTTGATATTTTTTAATATGCAGGTGATGAAGCCAACTGAAAGGCAACTGATCACCAGTTTGAAATTCTGCAACTTCAAAGAAATTAGTCAGTACTTTGAGAAGCAAAAAGAATTGAAGAAACGACTTTCTACCGATAAGAAGCATGTAAGAATATTACACTGAAATAGGCTTCAAATGTGTGTTGTCATGAAGGAATACTTTTTCTAAATGAAATACAAAATGAAATTACCTGCTTGAAGATTTTGCACCCCATATTCTGCCCTCAATGCAGAACATGCCAAAATCTGCAATGTACGTTGCACAACAGTGAAAAACATTTTGCTTTGGGTGATTTTGCAAGCTATGAATGCTTTAGTACAAATTAATGCATTCTAACATGATTGACACGTTTAAAAATAAATATGATAAATATGTTAGCGTAAATTGAGAAGCTATCCGTACTTAGAATAAGACAACCATAAGTACTCTTTATGGGCATTGTATAATATTTTATCATGTATATGTATTGTTTGTTTTATTTATATTTTTATTTATGTTTGTTTACTTATATTTTTAATTGGGTTGATGTATTTTTGAAATATATGACATCCATTTTTGTTATGGGAATTTTTTTCTCAGCCACCTCGTATTTAACGGCACACAGGCGTTTTGCCTGTTGTGTCGTTGTATTTGTATAACAAAGCCTGTACTTGAAAAACAATTTTGCATTTGGTCAGTTCTTGTGAAATTGTATTTCTCCTATGGTATCAAAACACTTATGTAATAATTAAAATTATTGCAACATGTTTATATTAACTCCCAGAATGTTTCTTTATTTTTCTCCTTTCAGTGAAACACATTTTTTCTTTCCCTAGCAAAAATTCACCAAAAAGTGGAAAATTCATGATCATAACGAGGAATTAGAGGGAAAGAGAATTATTCTCGTTACATTTTTTTTCTTGGTCTCAGAACAGGTTTTCGAGATGGTTCGCTAAATAGAGATGTGGGATGTATATGAGTGGATATTCATCATAATAATAGATGGGAGTTTTCTGCCAAAGAACAAGTATTTGTTCTCATTTGTGTCTCATTCTAAAACAAGCATGTTTTTTTTCCCTTTTAAACAAGAGGTTTTAAAATTAAAACCAAAGATCAGTATAATTCAATATTCAGCGAAATTCCTGATACGTAATATAGGAACTATTTATGTACCTTTGTAGGTATAACTGTGGCATCAGAGTTGGGGTGCTATTAATTTATGAGTAACCATAGTACTTTGCAGCACCATGCTGATCATATCCAGAAGGGATTTATAAATAGAATTTTCACACCAATATCAAAGATGAGCACCCACAGGTCAGGATTACACTATAAATGTTTGATAAAAGCTCTTTTACAAAATTTGAAGAAAAAACAACCAATCAGCCTGTTGGTTATAATCGCTGGAATGTAGTGTGAGCGACGCTGCTCCTAGGGGCCTCACCGGCATTTGGCATATCGAATACAAAATTACAAATTAATTCTCAAGCATAATATCTTATTAAAAAGAACCATTAGGTATTATATAATATGGACAGATAATATAATGCCAAATAAACTGCTAGTGAACTACATAATGTCAGATTACTGTAGGCGCATACTTGTATCTAGTCCATCAGCTCGAGCCCACTCAATATTTGCTACCATTTTGATAATACATAAAAATATTGGGTTTAGTACCCCTGCTCCCATGCCCACAATATTTTTCAGCCGTCCAATATTTGCAATAACTTCACGTCTTTGTATATCATACTTGATATAATTTTTAATTTGATAACACTAGTCAGTCTTAAATCCTCTCTCTACGAAATTATTTTAATGTACGACTCTTAAAGCAAAGACAAGCGTAAAAAAAGGGGGAACGGTGATTTTGAGTGAAAGAAACCATGTTTTTATCTACCTACACAAAAAATTCTCAAGGTTACCTTCTTATCTCAAATCGACGCACCCTTTGTCAAGCGAAAGAATGGTTTTTGTATTTCTTCCATAAAACTTATATTGTAAAAGTCGTAACAGATCATATATTCCATAACACCTGTTTCATCAGAAACATTTGATGAGTTAAGAACTTTTTTGCAAGTAGCAGGCCAAATTTAAATGGGGATACCAAACTTTTCATGATCTCTGCTTTATCATTTGGAGTCAGCAAATATGTGAAAAGCAGTGTAACACCTAAGTGCAGAGCATGTCCCCATGGGAATTGAAAAACTATCATCGCTGTCTAAATGTAGGAGATTATTAAATTGGAGTGTATGGACAAGACAAAATTGTTGGAAATTGTGTCATACATAAAAATGAGTTACCAAGTCTTGTAACAAAAACATTACTGGACTATTTTCCTGAAATTTAGTGAAAGATTAAAAAGCACACATATTGAAAAATATAATTGGTTTCTCTGAAAAATTAGGCTGGTGCCTAAATTACTTTGATTTCTCAAGCCTATCCAATCCCATGCTGCATGATTGGGGTCATTATATGCTCTGAAGACATGGCAACCATAGATTGTAGATATGCATATAGGAAATTCTTAGTTCTTCCTTGCCATTTTTACCTTTACTGTTGTTTTTTTCTTATAAAAACCAATATAATGAAGTTCCTATTTTTTTAAATAGTTATCCAAAGCAGTGAATGATAAAACAGCTATGAAATTCAGATATTGTAACATCGATGGCAGCATACAAAAAATTGGAAATTTCAAGATTGAACCACCCGGTCTTTTTTGCGGTAAAGGAAATCATCCTAAAATGGGACTTTTGAAACGAAGAGTGAATCCTGCTGATGTCACAATCAACATTGGAAAGTATGTGTTGGATGGCTACACATAATTTATTAAATCTTTTCCCTATTTTTTCGTTTTCCTAGAAACACAACTCTAAAAACATCTCAATTCATTGCTCTAGCATTTTCTTTGAAGGAATGATTATCATGACTAAAAACAATATGAACTTGTTTAACATTCTTCAAATCTAATTGTATAAAATGGTTATTCTTTTCTTTTTGCCTGTATACATAAGGCATCAGATGATATTTTGGTTTCTTGTCAAATCTATTTTACATTTTGGTTCTTCCTTTTTGTTAAATCTTTGGTCGATATAATATTTTGATATAATATACATTTTGAATATACACGATCAAGGCTCGTAGATTATGGTAAATTTAAGACATAGCAACATTGCTGTAACTAGCTCTTGATGGTTTTTCTCAATGATGGGTTACCAGAAAATGGAACTTTTTAGCTCTTGTTTTTGTACATTTATTGGCAACACACCAGTTTTATTTCTGCTATGCAAAAGTGTTCTGTTCCTTTAACCCATTTGCATCAAAAAGCAGAGTAATCTGTGAATGGCAAGCTTCCCCATCACTAAGCGTTGAATGCAAATGGGTTAAACCAAACATTCCCTTTCACCTTATTTAATTATTGGTGGATAAAATTTTCATTACCAGAGGTGTCCCTATTCCCAAACCTTCATGTGGCGGTAACTGGAAAAATGTTATCCATGATCAAAATGTGACTTGGTTGGCAAGCTGGAAGGACAATGTCACCAACAAGACAAAGTATATAAGACTTGACGGGACATCAAAGATAACTGTAAATATGGTTTCTTCTTTTAATGTTCTGTTGACAAATGTTTCTAGTAAGTTGTAAGGCTCATTTTTATCTGCTGTGTTCAAATGTTGGTAAAAGACAGATTTTTGTATACCTTTCAGCATATTTTCCACTATTTATAGTGCTTTCTGCTAATAAAATTGAATTCCTATGAAAGTATTCACATTGCTAGTGTAACATTATGAAATTCTTGCAAAGTAAAATCGACATGGCTACTTTCAAAAATCTTTTATGAAAATAATTTTGCTACCAAAAAAATAGAAAAAACTTAAAATGGGATTCAATCTTGTGACCAACTAAGTTTCGGGTTATCCGAGGTGCTTTTTATAAGTTCTTTCATAAATTGGGGGTAGTTAAACGACTGGCTAAAAACCTAGTGCCATGATAAATTTGTTCACAGAATGCTACAGCATGTAGAGAGAGCTGTTTATGTTGTAAAAGTCGAAATTTACACTAGTATTATTTTTCAAAATAATGGATATTGCCCTTTGGGGGAGGCAATGGAACAGCTCAGGAGGCCAGTGGAAGCTACAGATTGAACTACAGAAGCTACAAATTACATGCATGTAATTTCCACTATTTATTTCATTTTACCTTTTAAGCAGTTTTCAAATTTTTCCTGATTCACATTACAAAACTGTCACAGTAGAAATCACTAAACTTTCTAGAAATTGTCACCTATTTTCAAGAAAAATATGCCCCCCCCCCAACGCAAAATAATAATAATAAAACCAAGGAATGGGAAAAACAACGATAGTTTTCTGTTATTTATGCTATACACTTAATCATATAACTACCTTGAAGAGAAAGAAAAAAACATCCTCGCGCTCCCCCCCTTTTGTTATCAGGCTTTAAACAAAAACTGATTCACTCTGTCCGCTGGCAGTTGGTTGATGGGAGAGGGGAGGGGAGGGGCGGAAGGAAAATGTTATCAGGAGAAAAAAACTTACATCAGTATCTGGGCTCGGGGTTGCTGATATGAAAGAGTTTTTGAAAACCCGAGATATTTTGGGATTGCCGCTGTAAGCGCTATAATCAGAATTTAATTAGGTCTGGATTATTTGAAGTAGGTCCGGTCCACATTAGCTTATCTGGGTCCTATGGTATAAGTAATTATACTATTTTTTCAAGAGCTTAAAATTATCTATTAGATAAAATTATAATACATAGTTTATTAAATCACTATAATTTTTCTTACCTTATTTTTTTATAGGGTAAGAGTGATTTTCACAAATATGAGCTGGCGCGCATGTTAGAACATAATATCCAGCAAATTCGTGAAATTTACATGTCTCATATGACATCAGAAAATGAAGCTGTGAAACAAAGAGCTGTTGCTTTATATTTCATCGACATGGTATGAAATAATTTTCATTCCCTGATTTTTAAACCTGATTTTAAATGCTGTTTAAATTGTTTAATTATTTTCCTTCACATTAGCTGGCATGCCTTAAAAATTGGGGAACACCAGCTTTTTGAATGTTGGAGTCTGGTCCATTCCCAGGATGCCAGGAAAAGTGAGGATCAATATAGGGTTCACATGATACATTCAGAAGACCAATATTATATACATATAATCTAAATTAAATATGTACTGAATAAATACACGAATTGGAATAAAATAGAAAAAAATATTAATTGGAATATAAAATAAAAACAAAAAGTTTTCAGTGTAGCAAATGTCCAGGAATTTGGTAACTTAAATGGAAATCAAGCATTTACCTATTGCTATAACTTAATTATCGCCATCCTAATTCAAAATACAGATATTGTGTTTTGCACATTTTTTTCTGCATTTTCATGAATTGTAGAAATATTCTATTGCTTTAATATGTTTATGATGTTTGCAGTGCAATTCTTTAATTTTTTTGCTCTGCTTACTACAATTTTGCACACATGATCAAAGAAGACCAAAATACTTCACAGTCCACTGATTTTTTCTATTTAGCTCATCTAATCTATGAGGACGAATATGCTTAGTATCCAAAATTTGCAATAAACCGACCTCCAACATAGTCTTTTTTTTTAATCACATATTCCCAAGAGATCTTTACGATCTGTCTAGGGAATTTGTTAGGGTTAGTAGATATCCATGCCCAAATCGGGATTCGAACCCAGACCTGCACAATGAGAAGCTAGCTTCCTAACCACTCAACTGTCAGTTCGTAAAACACGAAGGATCCTAAAATGCAGAAAACAAACACGCTTCAAATCAGCCAATTCAATCGGTATTAGAGTCTAGATATTTAAGAATTTTCCCAGAATTTTTCAATCAATTTTCTCTGCATGCTGAAAAATATGGGTATTCTCTACATACTGGTCTCTCTTGTTGTTTTCTAGCATACCAGCTAATGGGGGAGGGGTGCTATGTTATTCTATCATTTCTGTAAAGTTTCATCATAGTTTTGAAGATTCCAAAGAAACTAAAGCTACCTTACACAACTAGTCAACTAGTGCACAAATCTCTAGTTTGGAAGGCTTGGTTTTGAATACCAACTTGGGAATACACTATATTTCCAAAAGCTTGTGTCTTTTATGTAGTTTAGACATTTTCTGGAATTTCTAGAAAAATACTGGGCAAATCATTCTAAAATTTCAGTCGTGAACCCTATGCTTGTACTCACAATTTCCGGTGAAAATTGTAGTCATGAATGCATTTAGAAGACCAACAAAGAAGAAAAAGATTTTTTATCAAGCCTATATAATAAAAAAACTGCAAATGATTTCACAAAATATTTTATTAATTTTGTGCAATACTTGTGTGCATTTTTGTGAGAATAGCACGTATACTTCAATGACTGGTGTGGCATCCCCCGAATAACACTTTAAAATCATGCTGACAACAAATGTGTGTGTGTGTTGATAACAAGAAAACAGTTTTCTACCAAGATATATGTATTTATTATCACTGACAAGATTAACAGTTACAGTTAATCAAGTGTTTCATCTTAACACAGTGTTTAGAGTTCATTTTTGAATAAATTTCCTACGTCTTTCATAACAAATACAAAAATTTTATCTCACAGAGATTCAAGGTCAATCATGATCGATTGCCGTCGATCTGGGGAACAAAAGGTGAACATACTATTTGTGAGTATGAGCATGGGAATTCACATGACCAAAATTTTAGAATGATTTGCCCTGTATTTTCTAGAAATTTGAGAAAATGTCTAAACTCCAAAAAAGGACTCAGGCTTTCGACAATATAGTGTGGAAATGCATTTGAGAAAGCTGTTCAGATCTAATCTTGAACTGTATATTCTAGTCTGATCAATACTTGTTCATGTAACATAACTGTGGTATAAAAGGGAAAAAAAGATTGAATAAACAAAAATAAATAAATAAGTGACACTGTATGCATATTGTTCTAATTTGTTACTATGATGTAAGTGTAAGAAAACACTTATCTATATTCCTCAATGTGTCTAGCTTGCATTAAGAGTTGGCAATGAGAAGAAGGAGGACACTGCAGACACCGTAGGGTGTTGCTCATTGCGAGTTGAACACATCAAACTGTCTTCATCTGCAGAAGGAAAATGTGTGGAACTCAACTTCAAAGCAAAGGACTCTGTTGATTACAGACATACAGCAATTGTTCCACCATTGGTATGGTGTAATCTAAAGCAATTTGTGAAGGGCAAAAAACATCGAGACAAGCTGTTCGATCATATCAATGTAAGTAGGATTGCCATATTTAATTTTTGCTAGTAAACATTAATTTAACAATGAAATTAAATGATCTAGACCAGGAGTCGTCAACGTTTCAGACAAATTAGATTTTTCTGTGTAGTTCACGAACTACAAAGTCACCTACTTTTTTTATCAACTATGGGTTTTCATCAATTATGAAATCATTTTTCTCATTGATTCTAAAATTATTTCTTTCATTAAGGTGTTTTTCAGCATTTCTGTAAATTTTTCAATTATGTATGCCTTTTTGGAAGCCAAATTTTTTACTGACTGACCATTAGGTAGCCACTTTGTGAAGATGCTAGATTTCAGACATGGACTATAAACATAATACAGTAAAACCTGTCTATAATGATAATATATGGACCTCGAAAAATATTGTTATAGACAGATTATTATTTGAGTTTAAGCATTTGCGCTATTTTCTGTTGAATATTAATTCTGTTGGAAGCGAAGAAATTATCGTTATAGGCAGGTTTATTGTTATAGACAGTATCGTTATACACAGGTTTCAGTGTAATATGTATTTATATTTGAAAATATTTCAAAAGAAGTGATTACCAATTAATATGACTGAATTATCAATACATTTCTGTATGTGGAATAGGACTTTCATTTAAATATGTATTAAAAGTAACAAATATACAGGGTAATAAGTCCCTAGGCCACATTTTACTGTTGAACCGTTGATCCTAGAGGCATATTTCCAATTAGAAAAAGTATCCAAATAATGTGTGGACCTGAGATACATCATTCACATTGCAAGGGGTTGTATAGTTATCGAAGTCCAAAATTAAACTTTTTACACGGACACCCTATCCTCAAAAACCCAATTGGAAAGTTGTTGCCCTGTTTCTTTTTGAGGTAAAAAAAAAAATTCCCCATTTCTAAGTGTTATATACTGATATATTTGAATTCAAATTTTGGAAAAGAATGATATAAATAAGGGAAACAAGCATTGTCCTGCATTTTTAGCTGTTCTTTCCCAATTTTTTAATTCAAATATCTGAGTAAATATTGCACTTAGAAACATGGATTTATTTTTTGTTGGTCCGAAGAGGTAGGGCAAAAACTTTCTAATTGGGTTTTTTAGGACGGTGTCCATATAGAAAGTTAGTTTTTGTATTTTAATGACTAAAAAACAGCCCCTTGAAACATGAATGACATATCTGAGCGCTACTCATTATTTGGATACTTTTTCTAATTGGAAGTATGCCTCTAAGATCAATGGTTTGCCAATAAAATGTGGTCTAGGGACTCTCCTTACTACCCTGTATATAAATAGAAATATATGTGTGCTTATTATTATTATTTATTTTATTTTTATTTTATTTATTTCTTGCTTTCTAGGCCTCTGACCTGAATATTTACCTCAACCATCTTATGCCAGGGTTGACTGCTAAAGTTTTCCGAACATATCATGCTTCATGGTTGTTTGAATTCAACCTAAATCACCGTCCTAAGAAAGGTAATGTCTTTGATTAATGTCTTTGGTCTATGTAAATGAATAGACTTTTCATAAATATCTTTTTCAACTGATCTGAAGTTTGTTTTATGTTTCTCACCACATATTCACCTACTAACAATTAGAATATCTAATAGCAGCAACAAGGAAATACTAAATATGCCAATACACTCTTAAGTTGCCCCTCAACAACCCAACAAAATATTCCACAATGACTCTCCTTTTTGGGACTAAAAGGAGTAGTAAATTGTCTGTATGGCAAATGACCACAGTTGCTCTGCCAATGGAAAAAAAGTGTGACAAATTTCGGTGTTAATACTGGGAGTTACAAAAAAAAAATAGTTTGTAATCTTTTATCAACTACAAGTTAAGTCTAAGCTCTTATGTGTATAAAGTGGCCATGGTCAGGTGCTTAAATGCGTGTCATGTTGGCTTATCTGTTCTCCAGTGTTTATCATTCGAATTTGCAGCAAAGGGCTCTTTGGATTTTTGAAATATTGTTACTAATTTTTCTTTCAGTATTTTTCAGCGACAAATGTAACCACATGCTTTTTCATGCTTTCCTAATAAACCTTTCAAACTGAAAAGAAAGTAATTCACAATAACATGATGATCAGGGGTTTGAATGCATGGCCCGCCAGTTATTTTGAAAATTAACTAAATTTTTCTTAATGATAATTAATATAGCTATATAACATTTGATTTGTAAGCTTTTCTTTTTCGAATTGAGCACAACCCTACAAAAAACCAATTTCAGCTAACCACCACTGTGCTGCTGGTGTGGTTCAAACCTGGATCCTCGCAATGTGAGATTGTCATTATGATCACACAACTGCAAACGGGCAATTAGTAATGGTGGCCCACAGACTTAATTGAAATTTTCAATGCTCCCCATGCTCCGCCCGCATCACATGAAAGGTTGAAGACCCCCCCCCCCACCCCACCCCCTGCACTAGACAAATTTTTATCATTTTTTTATTTAATTATGATGCATTTTGGTGCAAAATTATTATCAAAATTCTTAGTCATAGTGTTTAGAAAATGGTAGTGTTTTAAAAAACATGTACAAATACACTTCAGGATAAGTTTTTGTGGTTTAAAAAAAGGGATTTCTTTTGGTGCTTGTCATTTAGTCTGTAACACAAATTTATGTGTTTGGGGGGGGGGGAAGAAGTGGATTAACTATGTCATCTTTTTGAATGTATTTCTCAACATAACTGATGATATTACAGGAACGTATCTAAAAAGTTTTGGTCTTTCTTAAGACTGAATTATTCAGAGTTGATTATTTATTATCATATGTAGGAGGAAAAAGAAAATCCATGATTATTAATGATAAAACCGTTTGTTGATTTGAATGACTGATTTCTCCTAAACCTCTTTCACAAACGATTTTTTCAGGAAATATATCTCTTGCCGAAAAACTCCATAATTACAGATGTGCAAACAGAGATGTCGCTATCTTGTGTAATCACATGCGAGAAGTCCCCATGAATTTTCAAGAAAGTTTGAAGAACTTGCATCATAAAGTGAGTTTTTGTTTAAAAATTTTATTTTTTCTATTTTTACAGGTGTGTTTTCTATTTGGAGATTAGTTAGCAAATAAAATGTCATTTTGTTCTTTCAGAGAAGATCAAAATTCTTTGTTTCTTTCTATGTCTAAGCTATTCTAGCTCTTTTAATTGGAAGTAGAGGAAAAAAACAATATTCCATTATAAATTCAATTATTCTAAGTATCTTTTGTTTTTTTAATAATTGTTGTGATCATAGCAATGCAAATTGTTTGGCAAAATTTCTATTTTAATATGCCTTTTAATTACAAATTGTTACAGTACCAAATTGTCCAGGGAAATATATTGTTATATTTTTCTATATTTGTTTTCTTTCTGGTTTAATAATAAAGTGTTCTAGACTCTACCATGAAGCTGGGCTGGGAAGAGATTTCGGTAACGAGATAAGTCGGGTGTCAGAGTTCTATCGTTCATTGATTCATTCAGCTTTTAATTATAGCACATCAAAGAAAGAGACTTTCTGGATAATAATGCTGAGATGAACTTTGTATGGAAAAGTTCATTTTCTCCGCTAGGAAGTGAACTTTACTCCTTGAAATTCAGGCAAGCACACTAATTAATATACCACAAAGACAGCTATTTCTTTCCTTATTTGCAACATGCTCAGCAGCCTGATTCATTGAGTAGGGACATAGTAACCTCTCTTAACTCAGCCATAGGCCTCCAGATGATGACGGTAGAGAGAGAGAGAGGTTATTTTTTCTCAGCAATTTTTAGCATTATAGCATATCAAAGATTTCTCTTCTGTTGCCACCTGAAGAGGATTGTTGCTAGTTAAGGGAGGCTACTTTGTGTTTATGAGGGGATGACGACACTCTCCTCTACCATACAAAGGTTTTTAATAACTGGCTGTTGTGAAGATTTTTTTTGGGGGGGAGAAAGAAAATTCAACTGCCTTTGCGGGGAATCAAACCCACTTCCTTTCACTTTCCGGGTGAATGCCCTAGACTACAAATCGACTACTAGACTACTAAGGCAACAAATCTCTCAATCTTTCCTTGGAGCTTTTGTGCACTGAACGGGACCATACATGGACGGCCATACCTGACTCAGGCCAAGCTCACAACTGCTGACGCTGCCACCAGATGGCGACTTATGCAAGGATGACGTCACTTTCTGCTACCATACGATGCAGTGCACACGAGCACCAAGGAAATATTGAGAGATTTGTTGCCTTTGTAGTCTAGTAGTCTAGGGTGTTCACCTGGAAAGTAAAAGGATATGGGTTCGATTCTCCGTAAACCCAGTTGAATTTTCTCTCTTTCTAAAAACAATTAATCTTTGCAACAGCCAGTCGTTAAAAACTTTCATATGTTAGCGGAGAGTGATGGTATCATTGCATAAGTCGCCATCTGGTGGCAGCATCAGCAGTTGTGAGCTTGGCCTGAGTCAGGTTCGGCCATCCATGTATGGTCTTGTTCAGTGCACTCAAGCTCCAAGGAAATATTGAGAGATTCGTTTGCTTTGTAGTCTAGTGGTCTAGGGTGTTCACCTGGAAAGTGAAAGGACACGAGTTCGATTCCCTGCGAAGGCAGTTGAATTTTCTCTTTCCAAAACAAAATTCATTTTCACAACAGAAATTTGTTAAAAACCTTCGTAATATGTGTCTACTCATCACATCATGCTGTTGTGGTGTATTAATAAGGAAAGAAATGGTTGTGTCTTTGTAGTTTAATTGATAAGTGCATTTGCTCGGATTACACGAAGACCCAGGTTTGATTGTCGGCAAAAACAACAAACACTTCTTTCTAAAGTTCATCTCAGCATTAATTTTTTTTTTGTGATGTGTTTGATTTGTGTAATGCTAAGTGACTGATAAAAATAGCATCTCTCCTTACAGCTTTTTAAGTTGTGTGTATGCATATATCCTCATAATTTTCATATATTTCATTAGATTACAGAAAAAAAACATCAGATTGCAAAACTCAGCTCGGAAGTTCATCATTCAAGGATTGGAAGCAGGTGACAATTTTTTTAAATAATTCTCATAACTTAAACTGAAAAAGTAACTCATTCATATTAACAATCTTTACAATAGGTTTTTTATTAACCCATTTGCCTCTTGCTTGTAAATCGGCTATCTGTCTTGTATCACGGCACATTGATGAGGAAACAGGCTTTTGCATACTGTAAGTGGATTATGTTTAGTAATTAGAGACAGTCATCATACGAATTATCAGAATATTTTGTTCATGGATGCAAATTGGTTCAGTATGAATATATTATCAGCAATATTATTCAAGTACAGTAGAAGCCTGTTATAACGACAGTTCACAATCATGAAGAAATTTGTTGTTATAATGGACTTCTAGTTACAAGTGGAGTTCCAATTTGTGCTCTGTCAGGTAATAAAATCATAGGAAATTGTTGCTTTATTTGCATTAAAATGTCTTTCAGGTCATTTCGTTCTAATATTAACAAATGATCAGAACTGTAGTCATGAAATTGATTTTTGGTCTCATAGCTGTTGATTCTGATAGTTTTGCATAGAGTTTCATTTTTAAAGCGGTTTAATCAACCGACTGAGCAATTAAAATTTTCAGTTATCATATCGCTACTCATTTCCATCCCTTCATGGACTTGTCAACATTTTTCCACTAATTGAAAGTTTTTTATAGCACAATTTTTTCAGTCATTCACATTCAGAAACAATTTGAAACCTCCCTCTAAGCCATATACTGATAAATCATTCGCCCGTGGACAAAATGTAGCCTGGACAAATGTGGGATTATCTGATGTGGCCTGCCCCCCTCAAACCTAATTTTGTAAAAATGAACTAAGCAACACAATTACAGATAGCTTAGGTGACCCATGGCACAATGCCATAGCATTTAGGCAGTCCGTGGCACATTCACAGATCACTTAAGTAACTCGCGACAGTTACAGAACACTTAAGCGATCTGTTCCACATTTAAAATATTATTAGACTGTCACCTTGAGTGACAATTGGTACAGTTTAGAGCACTTAAGCAACCCCCAGTGCAGCTGTACATCACACAAGTTACCTCCGGCATATTCCCAGATTACTTAATTGATCCGCGGTATAATTACCGATCACTTGAATGATGCTGGCACAGTTTGAGAGTACTTAAGCGACCCAAACACATTTCTAGATCACTTAAAGGATCCACGAAACATTTAGAGATCACTAAAGTGGCTCTCTAGGAGACTTACAAACCACATACAGAATGCCATTAAGAATATTTCATATTTTTATAAAGGGTGGTTGATGGCGTAAGCATCATCCCCCCCCCCTGTCATCAAAAGTTAGCATATCGGAACCCCCCATCGATGCTGACGTAATACTTGAATGACTCCTAAAAACCTGAGTTAAATGTTAAATTCCAGAGACTGACAAACAAATCTTCTCATATAGCAGACATAATAATGGTAACAATCGAACTGCACTGCCTGTAGAGAATCAGGTGTACATTTTGAAGTACTTTATCACTGTTTCACTTGGTGGCGAATCTGAAAGCAGAATAAATCTGGTACTTCATATTACCCGATTCACTTTTTTTAAACTTTTATTACCAGACGTGCCCCGCTGCCCATTCGATACAGACATCAGAGCATTCCCAAAGGTCGGACACGATTGGAAAATCCAGCCAAATTTTTCCCCCCAGCGTTCAACAGACGAATAAATAAATCGTAATTACAGTCAACGGATGGATGTATATGAAATCTTAATTGTCACTAGAAATTAAGAAGAAAATATGACTTGATAATCTTCGTTTTGAGCGTCCTTTGCGTGCCTGTCATCACGCCGGACATCTAAAATAAAAATAAAAATCACAATTGACAATATATGACTCACTGCAGTTTCTAGGTTGCTTCTATGTTCGGAGCAAAGGAAAAGGGGTGATAATTAAGATACCAAGATACAATGAAACCTGTATGAAACAATGTCAAGAGACTGAAATAATATTCTGTTTTAGACAGATTTCAGTTTTATGCAATATGGAAGCACTAATCATCGAACAGATATTTTTTGATTATGTTCAAGACAAGTTTCCGTCTCATGCAGTGTCCATCTTAGACACGTTTCACTGTATACAGGGTCAATTCCTCTCTAGTTAGGGCCCTGGCAAACATGAATTTTTGGACCCCTTTCCTATATCAGATTCTTTGAGGCTCAATTGCAGAGTATTATCAAATAGTAATTATGACCTTAAAAACTGAAGTATGCTATGGCATTTGCTTACTTTGTATCTTCATTGGGAGTACTTGATTTTACTTTAAAGAATTCAACAAGATGGCAAAGTGAATACGTGAAATGAACTTGAAATAATGGGCTTGGCGATACCTTTATGTTGTGGCTACAGATAAGTATTAATGGTTCCACCTTTGGCAATATAGTCGCCCCCCCCCCCGTATTCGCGGTGACCATGAATACTGAAATCTGCAAACAACCGAAACATAGGTTTTTTTTGTACATCTCGTTTATTGAACATCAGGAGAAGAGCAGGATGACGCAGGGATTAAAGGATATGTAAAAGAGGGTGGAGATGTTTTCTGAAAGAGCACTGTGATTTGTGTTTGCTATTTCTTTTTCATGTCATCAAGTATGTTGGAGTATGTTGATAAGGCTTCCTCTACTAATTTTTCTACATGTGAAGAACGTACCATAGGATCTATGTCATGAAAATAATCTATTGCTTATTTGAACTTGCGAAGCCTTTCCGCTATGTTACATATGTTGAACTGGTCTTCTACTTTATCTTGATCTTCATCTGGTACAGCGTCAGTTTCAGGAGCATTCACTCAGCTGCATTAATTCCTCTTCGGTTAATGCATCTGAATTGCTATTAATAAGTTGTTCAATTTCTTCTATATCCATATCATTGAACCTTTCTCCCTCCACCTGTTTTGCTAACGTGACAATGTATTTTATAATTTCTTTGGAAATTTTCTAGCTGCCTCCTGATCGGCAGAGGCTTGATCGTCAGTGATTTTTTACATTGCGTAATCCAAATTGTTTCTTAAACCTATGAAACTAACCTTTACTTGCATAAAGTTCTGATGAAATAGACGTTTCACCAGCTCTTTCCTTTATGAAGACTAAAATTTTGTTGCCTTTTCCTTTGTAATATTACAATAAATTGGAATACCTTTTTTGTGGCAGTCTTGACCCACAAAAAAACAGCATTTTCTATATGAGAAACACATGGGTCCCGTAGGCAATGCAAAGTTTTCGCTGCCATAGGTGCAGCTACAGCCTCGGCTGATTGAATTTCAGATTCCTTTTCCTTGATATATCTCACCTTGTTGATTCCACAATGGTGGGCAACAGCAGCAGTTGATTTACTTTCTCCAAGCATATATAGTCAGTATATTAATTTTTTTTTTGTAAAGTTTTTTTTTTGTCTTTTTAAACATTATCAGTAGTATTAAAAAAAATGAGCCATCCTAAACATGTACAACTCAAATTTTGTAAACAAAACACGTGAATGACGATTGCTGAGTATTAGCCAAAAAAATTTTTTTTCAATGAAAAAAAAAACCGAGAATATAGAAACTGCAAATACGGGAGCCAACTGTACTTCAAGAAAAAGGAGAAAGGCACTAAAATACAGAAGACAGACAATTTTTGGGGCTCCTTAAAATGTGTAGTCCTTGGACACACGCTCCATTCACCCATGCAAGAAGCAGACACTGACTTTATAACTAACTTGTATCTGGTTCTAATGTCAATTAAAATTTTAACAGTGGTTCTATAAGGATTTATATTCTATAAATCGTAACAGTGCAAAATAGCCAAATGTGTATTATAACAAAGAACTACTTGTAAAAAAAAATCTCATCTCTCAGTCATGCTTCTCTATAGGAACCTCCCATTCTTGCAAAACCTTTGGAGAATTCATAGTTTATTGAATGTTTAGGATAACTAATTTTCTGGAACACTGCTTAGATGTTAAAATTAAATCTGAATTTTTTTTTACTGATGGGTGTTTTTCAAATGTTCATTTATAATTCCAATATCCTATCTCAACCTATCCATATTATTTTATGCCCTTTTGTGTTTTAAGCATCTAAAAAAAGAAAAAATATGTGTTCTTTTCTTTTTTTTTACTTGTTAAATAGCATTTATAATGGAAAACTAGCAGCGCTTGCCAAGGCTAAAGAGCAACTGAAAAAAATGCTTTTGCAAGAGTTAGAGAAAGCGGAGAGTAAAAATCTCAACCTTGGTACATCTAAACTCAATTACATTGATCCAAGAATTACCGTAGCCTGGTGAGTATATACAGCGGGTATAAATAACCATTGTGTGTGTCTATATGAAATTCTTTGAATTGTAGTCACACACACAAATAATTTAAACCCTTTCACTGGCCATTTTTATTCCCTTTTAAATTTTTCAGTTTTTTTTGTGATTTATTGTTTAGAGAATGCAAATAAAAGAAGTCCTAAAAATTCACGATCACGAGGTGGCAACTAGTGATCACATCGTCATAAACTAAAGAGCCAAAAAAAACTGGTACAGGCATGCGTATGCAAATAAAGAGATATTGAACCAATCAGAGTACGGCGCTGCGGTCGGCAATGCCTATATAACACAACAAGTGTCTGGCAAAGTTGTTAGATCGGTTACTGCTGCTACAATGGCAGGTTATCGAGATTTAAGTGAGTTTGAACGTGGTGTTATAGTCGGCGCACGAGAGATGGGACATATCATCTCCGAGGTAGCGATGAAATTTGGATTTTCACGTACGACCATTTCACGAGTGTACTGTGAATATCGGGAATCCGATAAAAAATTAAATCTACGACATCACTGCGGCCGAAAAAAGATCATGCAAGAACGGGACCAACGACGACTGACGAGAATCATTAAATGTGACAGACGTGCAACCCTTCCACAAATTGCTGCAGATTTCAATGCTGGGCCATCAACAAGTGTCAGCGTGCGAACCATTCAACGAAACATCATCGATATGGGCTTTTGGAGCCGAAGGCCCACTCGTGTGCCCTTGATGACTGCACGACACAAAGCTTTACGCCTCGCCTGGGCCCGACAACACAGACATTGGATTGTTGAGGACTGGAAACACGTTGCCTGGTCTGACGAGTCTCTGTTCCAATTGCTTCGAGCTGATGGACGTGTACGGGTATGGAGACAACCTCATGAATCCATGGACCCTACATATCAACAGGGGACTGTTCAAACTGGTGGAGGCGCTGTGGTGGTATGGGGCGTGTGCAGTTGGCGTGATATGGGACCCCGTCTAGATACGACTCTGCTTACGTCGTAAGCATCCTGTCTTATCACCTGCACCCATTCATGTCCATTGTGCATTCCGACGGACAATTTCAGCAGGACAATGCGACACCCCACACGTCCAGAATTGCTACAAAGTGGCTCCAGGAACACACTTCTGACTTTAGACACTTCCGCTGGCCACCTAATTCCCTAGACATGAACATTATTGAACGTATCTGGGATGCCTTGCAACATGCTGTTCAGAAGAGATTTCCACCCCCCCCCTCTTACTCCTACAGATTTATGGACAGCCCTGCAGGATTCATGGTGTCAATTACCTCCAGCACTACTTCAGACATTAGTCAAGTCCATGCCACGTCGTGTTGCGGCACTTCTGCGGCCCTACACGATATTAGGCAGGTGACCAGTTTTTTTGGCTCTTCAGTGTATAATAGCAATGCAAAACTACAGTAAAAACAGTAACATGAATTAAATTTACAATGTTAATAAAATTTATGGATTGCAAAAGAAAAAATTTTACCTTGTTTTGAGCTCTTATTACTTAACTTATTATGGTAAAATAAACTAGTATAGTTTGCTTTATGCTAGTAATTTTTAATTTAGACTAATCCCACTTTTCACTTGGGGGGGGGGGCTTGGGTAGGGAAAAGCATACATTAGAAGACCTCAACTTTGGAAAATGTTTGGTTTTTCAACAAAGATATTTTGTTTGAATTTGAAGTCCTAAATTAGTGGGGCCCCATGCAGAAATCAGGTCTAGCTCGAATATTCCCCTAACGTATCAAAAACTTCAGTCGACGAATGGACTTCCCCAGCTAACTTTTGTTCTTTGAACTGTTTCGTTTTGGTACATTCGCCTTTTATGGTGACTTTTAAGCATATGGCAATGCGGCTAACAAGCTCTTTTTTTTAAGGGAGCCATAAAGTTAATCTGTTCCACTCTCTCAAACTTTTTCATAGTCATGAGTTAACCAAAATTTGAGACGAGTAAACGAGGGTTTAATAGCATTGTCGTCTATGAAAGCTAGACAGGCCTGAAGAAAAACAACTTAACCGGAGTGATGACTTAATAAGGTTTTACTATATTTTAGTGTGGAATGCACTCCTTAAATGAGTATTTAATGAGATGAAGTAGGTGAGAGAGAAGTTAGATCCCAAGGGCCCAAAGGTTGTTTTCATGAGATAATGAATGAATCGGGAAATGTTTGATTAAATGCTTTAAAGCAGTGGCTCTTAATTGGATGTGGGAGAGCATTTTTGAGTGGATGTGAGATGGGGGGGGGGAAATTAGAACAGGTCGACTAATTATTTGGAAAAATTGAAACTAAAAATTTAATTTTTCGATTTTTAAAAAAGCATGAATTATACAGAATTTTTAAACATCTTATCTTTTAACTTTCACCTACAAAAATGTATAACATAAAATTTGTGTTGCAAAAGTTTCTTTTTTGATTAGCATTTGTTTCCCATTTTGATTGAGAAAAGTACTATTAATACCTAAAATATTGTACGGTTTGCTAACATTTGTATGTCTTATTAGCGTGCTGTGCTTAGATGTGATTCTGTCGTGAGCATGACGCAGGAAAAACATCAGAAAATTTAATCAAGTGCAGAACAAGCATATATATAGGGTGTCCTTTAAGTCCTATAATTTGGCCTTTATTTCAACAACCGTTTATCGTAGATGTATGGTTCTAGTTTAAAATGCTCAAAATGTGTTCAGAAATCGCCCTCTGCCAATTTCGGAGTGAAAATTCAAGTGAAAATGCAGTGCGTCATAAAATAAACAAAAGTTTGTATACAGTCTCCCTGTGGTTTAATTTTCAATTAGAAAGTTGTTGGAGAAAAGTTGGGAAAGAACAGCATAAACTAACTAGTTCCTTCCCCTAATTTATGTTGCTCCTTCCGAACTTTTCCCCAATTTTTTAATTAAAATATTTCAGCAAATATTGCTCTTAGAAATATTTCTTTTGTTGGCCTTTGGAGAGGCAGGGCAAAAAATCTAATTGGAATTTAAAAAATGGGGGATCCTATGAAAATTAGATTTTTTATTTTATGACACACTGTATTTTCACTCTTGGAACTGGTACAGCATGATTTGTAAACACATTTTGAGCATTTTTTTAAACTGAAACCATACCTCTAAGATGAACAGATGAGATAAAAGCTGCACATTAGTACTTACAGGACACCCTGTATATTGTTGTACCGGCTGGAATCAATAAGTGAAGAATAATTTATTGAATCTTCCCCTTTCTCAATTTCGGAAAATTAAAAAAACAAAAACAGTTTTTAGTTTAGTTTTTGAATTTATTTGAAAAAGAATTAAAGTTAACAGTAGTTGAAAAAAATAAGAATGTTAATAATATATATAATGATGTTAATAATATAAATATTGTTTTATTTATATTATTAACATAATGTTTATTAATATAGATGATTAGTGTAAATTATTACAGAAAAAATAATGAATTAAAACTAATTATCCAAGAGGGAGCAGGAAGGTAAATTGTTTTGCACTGGGGAAGGAAAGATAGAAAAAAGGTTGAGTATCACTGCTTTAGAGCGATGTCATTCTTCATGCTAGTTTCTTAGCTCATTATTCATGCAGGAAACCAGCATGCTAGGAATACCCCTATTTTCCGACATGCTAGAGTCAGATTCTGGAAAATTGTTAAATATCTTCTTTTTAAAAATCCATTGAATTGGCTAAGTGCATACTGTGATACTTATTAAGCCTTGCTTTTCTCGTTATGCTGGAAATGGACAAAACCCCAGTATTCAAAAAGCTGGTGTCCCTCAAGTTTTACAGCATGTCGGCTAATGCAAGAAAATACTGTATATTTTTGCAGAATGGGTGTTGTTCTTTCTTTTTTTCAAGGTGCAAAAGGTGGAACGTACCAATCGAGAAGATATACTCCAATAGCCAGATACAGAAATTTCAGTGGGCCATTGAGAAAACCAGTCAATCCTTCAGGTTTTAAATTGAGATAATTTCAAAAGTGACACATTATTACAAGATCGTTATTTATCAATTAGGGCTGACTTATTTTATGAGTAGATAAAAATTCAGAGTACAGCTATATATTGTTATGTTTATTTATTCAATTACTGCATTTGGTGAATGTTTGAATGCCTCACAGACTCAATTTCTTAATTTATTTTCAGACTTCTTGATTTGATTTTTGCAAAAAAATTTTTTGGGAAATGAATATGATCCTATTACAGGGTTCTGGCAACCTGGAAAGTCTGTAAAAAAAAAACTGAAAGGAAGGTCAAGATTTTGAATTATACAGTGGATTCCACTCATAAGGTTTTTTTAGAAAAAAGGTATCATGAGAAAAAACGTAATTTGGAAAATGCTCTAAATAGGAAATCTTGATGAGTATGAGTTAGGACTACAAAATTAAGTCATACTGAGCGGAAAAACGTTCTAAGAGGGAACGCTGTTTTAGGGGCAGCGTTAGAATTTCAAAATGAAAGTCACTGGTAAGCAGACATCAAGACTGGTTCACTAAACAAAATTTGTTCTAAACAGTTATAATTAATTTTGCGATATACCACCAAGGGAGTAGTATAAAAAGCCATGAAAAATCCACTTCGGATTCGGGAGATTCTTCCACAATCAATGTATCACTGGGGGGGGGGGGCACAAAGTTTTTTACTCCTGGTCCCGCAAACACCACAATTTTTTTATTTGTGGTCTGTTTTTTAAATCAATTTTCTCGGACTAGCGGACTACCAATGATTTTGAATGCTGATGGGAGTATCCCCTGTACTTCTTTCTTCAGGATATTTCTGGTCAGGGAAGTGATTAGTCAGATTTTGCTGAAAACCCTAAATTTAGTACTATTCATTCTGGAATTAGAAGCGTAGCAGAAACTTTGGCATGTACTACAACATATTGTTTACATAATTTTTATGAACTCGAACAGACTTGAAATTAGTTAATATCACCAAAAATTGGTATATGAGAGAAGACATTCAAAGAAACTGCTTATTGTTTACAACCAAGGACAATTAGTACTACTTAACCATGCATGCACCTCGTACACATTCCTCTGTGGAATTTCTATTGAATCGGTATGTGTCGGAAAATGTTGTGTGAGCATATATGCATGGCCCTGACATATTGTTAAAGTTGTACTCGTTTCATAGTCTTGCTGGTGCTGTCATCTGTGTTCCATATTTTGAAGTAAAGTATGACTGAGGACTAGTTCGTAAAGATGTATCAATTTATAGAATAAAGCAGTGACTATAGTTGGTATTTGAAAGGTAAAAACAAAGTTAGATTCAATGAAAATGTTTATTAACGATGTGCGAGGATTTTATTCATGATTGACAATGATATTAGACTTTTACATAGTTATGATGACGAAAAGCCGGAATGATGTTCTCTCATGCCTTGTTGATGATGTTCTCTCATGCCTTGTTGATGATGTTCTCTCATGCCTTGTTGATGATGTTCTCTCATGCCTTGTTGATGATGTTCTCTCATGCCTTGATGATGTTCTCTCATGCCTTGTTGATGATGTCCTCTGCTGTCTTGATATTCTCTGATGTCTTGTTGATGATGTCCTCTGTTGTCTTGTTGATGATGTCCTCTGTTGTCTTGTTGATGATGTCCTCTGTTGTCTTGTTGATGATGTCCTCTGTTGTCTTGTTGATGATGTCCTCTGTTGTCTTGTTGATTTTCTCTGATGCCTTGCTGATGATATCCCCCGTTGCCTTGTTGATGATTTTCTCTGACGTCTTGTTGATGATATCCCCTGTTGTCTTGTTGATGTTCTCTGGTGTCTTGTTGATTATGTCCTCTGTTATGTTCAAAGTATGGATGATATCTGTAATTTGGTGGTGGTGATGGAGGGTTTTCTTCTTGATCTTCCTCATCCTCTTCATCTTTCGGGTCATAATGAGAGTTTGATGTTGAAGTTGACTCTGACGGTAACTTTACATAATAACCAAATGGAGCGAATATCTGGCCACCTTCAACTTTAGATGGGCCACGATACACCTTGATATTGACTCCGCCGTGAATCATTTCTTCATCACAAACACAGTGTTTGTATAACAGACAAAGGAATGCAATCGCTAGACATAGCTATGGGATAAAATTTAAACTCATCAGGATAAAATATATATATTTTTTTTAATTAAAAATATTAATTAATTTATATTTTTTTTAGTTTTAGACAACAACACATTAACACGAGTATGATGCAAAATTTTTTGTTTTTCATAGTTTGTATTGCATTACTTTTAGAAGCTGTTCTAGAAACCTGTATAACGGTGTTACATGAACTGCACAACTTCATTATAGAAAATTATTCATTGTTTCTCACTTCTCAATATGGTAATTTGAGTTGCAAATTTCAAGCCATCAAGTATCAAGCATATGTATAGATGCTCACTATTTATGTTTCTTTAGGCCAGGATTACACTATAAAAGTTTTCTAAAAGTTCTTTTATAAAATTTGAAAAATTTAATCAGTAAGATTATAGGTTGCATTTGCTCGAATGTAACCTATGAGCTTTATTGGCTGGATTTTTCAAGTTTTATAAAAGGGATTTTATCTAACTTTTATAGTGTGTGTAATCCCAGCCTTAGTCTCATAAAACAGTATTCTTCAACCGCTGGTCCACGGAACATTTCCCCCATTTCATAAAACCTCTAAATACGTTTAGATTCAATGTGAATATTGTACTGTCTCTATATTGGTTTATGTTTCTATCATAGACGTCAACAGGTCTCTCAATTATTTTTCCCCTGACTCAGCCAGAATTTTTTTTTTCATACACAGCACGTTCATTCACTGACTTACATTAAATTCAACTTCACAAATTTTTTGCTGGTCAGTTCTTAAGTCAACAGTCTACTTAAGTCAACAGTTGGCCCAAACAAGCAGGAAATCGGCTAAATTTTAATTTTGGTCTGGCCGTTAACTGTTGTGAACTATTTTTTCATGTAGAGAGAAACGATGTCACTCTCCGCTATTCATACAAAGTACGAAAGCCCAGATGGCTATAACGTCGTAAGAGCTATAGCTGCGTTAGGAGGCTGTCCAAGCGCAGTCCTGTTCAGCATTCATACATATGCTCTAAGGAATGAAAATGTTCAGTCCTCTGTAGTTCAATGATTAGAACACTCTCCCGAACAGTGAGAGATTGGTGGTTTGATTCCCCCACAGAGGAATGTGAATTTTCTTTATGAACAACATCTCAATCTCTGCTTGGTTATCCAGGCTTTTGTACTTCATATTTTTTCGTGGTCTGGAAATTATTCCTCCCATCTACTTCTTTGCCGGTCTGCAAATTAATTCTCCTATTTATTTACTTTTTGCCGCAAATTATTAATTATTGTACTCTAATTTCCAGGTAAATCCACAGTAAAAAATTTGAATTTCTTGATGTGGATTATAGACTGCTCTGTATTATTTACATATAACCTTGACCAACCAGGACCACAACTCAATCTTGTGAGGAGCTGTGGGAGTCTTGTGAACATGGTGCTGGGCCAGAAGGGACGCCAATTCCACCCATTAACAGCTCTTTCATCATTATTCAAGAGTGCCAAAATGCGTGTTTGCCACGGCTGGTCAAATACAGGGTGTCCCATAAATTTGGATGTTTAAAAAAAAAAAAATTGACGTATCAGGTTGCGGTTTGCGCCCATAGTCAAAGAGTCGATTATTTTTTTGCGGGACGGAAAAAAAAAAATTAGTTTTAGTTCTCGCCGATAAATGGCTCCGTTTGGCGCTACATTAGCAGAATACATGAAAAACATCTCAATCCACTTCACCAAATGTGCGTTTTCTACCAGCGGCAATACATTGCAGTGATTCAAAAAGACATAATGCAAGGAAACTGTAATTCAATTTGCATTCACTGTTATCAGGGAAGAATTTGTTTTGTTGATTCCCGTCTTTTAAAGATATTTGATTTATCATATGGAAGGAAACAAGACATTTGCCGGTTCACCTATCGACGAAATTTTAAACTTTTTTTTTTTCGCTGAAAATCCGACTCTGGCAAGTCTGAGGCCGCAAAAGCGCATCAATTTATAATTTTCTTTATGGCTTTTTCTAAAATCTATCAAAATTTATGGGACACCCTGCATATAGTTGGAGCCCTGGGAGCAATAATGTCTTAACTCCTTCTCCCCCCCCCCCCATAACATGGCATTACTTTAACAGGGGGAGACCCTGGGCAAATGCCTCACTGGCCCATGTGAAAAAAGGATAACATCATTAATAATCAGGATAACACACATAACCAGAAGTTTGCAAATGCGGATGGAATTTTTTTTCGCGGGGTCTATCGAAGTTTTCATTTAAGCAAGGAAATTAACCGCTCCGCGGACCCCAAACTTTACGGGAAATAAAAAACACTGTTGACGGCAGCAAAATTACGGTTGCCTCCCACGCACACACCCACAAAAATGATTCGATTGTCCTGGGTGCAGGGGCGGCTCGAGCTTACCTGCCGCTCCTGAAGGCGACTCTGGTGGAAGGCTGGCAGGGCTTCAGTCAAGAAGTTAGTCTACCTCTAGATAAACCTGACTTTTTTTCAGAAGAAGGCCGATTGTTCACTGTGCGAAATGGTTGTGACCATTGTCCAGCTTATGAAGTTTTTTTTTGTTTTTTTTTGATCCAGAATTATTTTACTGTTCTTAATAATGCCGCATAACAGGTAATTTAATCTTTAAAACAGCACTTAATTTGGAAAGCCATCATCACTTATCCTGTAAAGATGATGTACAGTATAACGAGGTTATTTGTTATTAATAAATTTATTTCAAAGGTGTTTCTGGTACTCCAGGGACCGGACAAGTGAGAAGCCGAATTTTTCCTTTGCTTGTGGACCATTCTGGAAAAAATACTAGGTGAGGAAACCAAAATGCACACTTGCCTCTTTTCATAGAGTACTTGGGCCATGCGACCCATTACGGCCGCAAAAAGTGCCACTTAAGAAGGACGCCAAGTCCATGGTGAATGGGTGTAAAAGTTTCATTGGCAAAAGAAAATGATTTCTGTCCATTCTAATGGAGAGGCGCTAAATCCGAGATAAAGGGAAAAAAAGTTTTTTGTTAGGAATTGTTGGGATAAGTTATGAGGGAGGGGCATGACCCACAAGGGTAGGGCTGACAGGGCTCCAGCCCGGGACTTTATCCTTATCATTTTTTTTAAAGGGGCCTGCGAAAGATTCCAGTCTAGGGGCCCAAACGCAGGATGTAGGTGTTATCGGGGGAATAGACAGGAAGCACAAAAATCCGAGATCTGAAATAGAGATTTTGTCTCGAGCTGCCCCAGATAGCTTACATTCTTGTTTTTTGGTATTACGGTCGTAGGTTCCTGTCTATTTATTCCCTCAAGTTTTCTCAACATCTCCGTTGTCGAAGTATAACTTGAAAGCGTGATGCCATATGTGAATTTTCACTGTGTGAAATTTTTAAAAATTTTGGAGTCTTAACTAAAGTCTACGCTGCCGCCCCTTACAACCTGCCACCCGGGTACACCGTACCCCTTGCACATGCGCTTAAGCCGCTCCTACCTGGTTGCGGCCGTGGCTTAGGTGATAAATGATAAAACTCTGGATTTCCGAGTTTTTTGCTCATCTGTTTTTAGCCCACAAAAACATCAGAATTTTCTCATTTCCCTCGACCCCTCCAAATGTGATGGGTTCAGTAATATTTAGGCACGGATCAGTAATGTGTCGGGGGGGGGGGGGAGAATCACTAATTGTATATTAGTTGTCATTGCTGTGCACCGTATTTTACGGGGGGGGCGCGCGATGGACTCCCGAATCCGCGTTTGGTAATATTAAGTGATAACATGAATCATTACAGTGACATACCTCGGCTAACGAAGGGTTTTTGGTGATGTGCATGCACGCGCTAACGTACTTCTTGAAATTTGCCAGCTCTCAGGACTTGCCGTTCTAGGCAGCGCCGGTTCTAGATATTTTTCAAGTGTAAACGAATGATATTTCGGTGATAAAAAATCGCCCTCTTTCAGTTGGCGCCTCCTGCGGCCGCGTAGTTCGCAGGATTAAAAATCCGGCCCTGGTTCTAGGCTAGGGCCCGCTAAGCGACGCCCCCCCCCCCGTATAAATACGCATTTGAGGGTGGCATTATGTCACTCTCCGCCATGCACGAAGGCTATCAACAGCTGTCTGATTCGAAGATAACCGTAGGAAAGAAAATTCAACTGCCTTTGCGAGGAATCGAACCTTTGTCCTCTCAATTGCCGAGTGAGCACACTAGACTACAAAGATAACGAACATCAATTTTTTCTTAGAGCTGGTATCGACTGAACGGGACCGTACATGAACGGTCGGACCTGACACCGGCTATAGTAGGTGGATATTCAATGGTTACTAAAATCAACAGAAATTAAGTTCTGAAAAATAATTGCTCTTGGTGAACTTTTAGATTCGAAGGGTTATTTTTTCAAATATTGGCAAGTTTTTATCAAAAAGGCTGGCCCTAATTGATGCTTGAAAATACTGTTGAATTATGAGTATAATCTCGTCTGTTCGAGTGCTCAATTCTTTGTTAATTCAATCCCCTTTTTCTATAACATTAAGAAAAATAATTGCAACAAGGGTCAAATACATAACACATGGGCGTTACAGTGTGTATTGTTCGCTTGTGGTGCTGCTGGAAAATGATCTTACAGGGAAGACGGATTTCGAGGACGAATGCTGATGACGTCATCGTCACGAATCTCGGGATGAGGCTTTCTGCTGTGGCTGGTGTTGACTCGCAGGCCCAAGCTCACAGGATGGCGAAGAGTGACCTAATCATTGGATACGTCGCCATCGGGTGGCAAGGTCAGCATTATTAACCTTGGCCTGAATTAGGTCCGACCAAAGCTGCATTAAGAGTAATGTACGAGAGTCCATGTACGGTCCCGTTCAGCGTACACGAGGTCTAAAGCCGGGGTTTCCTAGGAGCAGGTTACCTGCAGCGTGAAAACGCTGATTGGTTAAAAAACGTGAATTTCAGGTTTTTAACCAATCAGCGATTTCACGCAGAGCGCACCGTAGAAAACCTTTTCCTAGGAAGACCCGGCTTAAGGAAAGATTGAAATTCGTTGCCTTTGTAGGCTATAGTGGCCTAGGGCACTCACTCGGCAAGTGGAAGGACGTCGATTTTATTCCCTGCAAGGAAAGTTGAATTTTCTTTCTAATTCATCTTCTAATTCTTTTTGAATTCATCTTCGCTTCAGCCAGCTGTTGTTGGTTTGTTAGCCACTATAGTTGGTTTTGCCAAGGCTCAAACTTATGAGAATCGGACCTTTTGGTAGGGGCCGGTAGAAGCTACAGGTATAATGTAACCTATGGCTTATTGGCTTAACGGTGGGGGAGAATGAGAAGAAAAAATTCTGTGACGAGGGGGCGATAAGAAATATATAAGTTTAAAAGATTCAGATATAAACGCATATATTCATACTTACCCTGGCTGTTCGTTGCATAGCGAGATGCCGTGGATTGTTACAGGAACTAATAACTAACAGCAATTGGTGAATTTCATCTAAAACTTTCAAATATAATTTATAGTGGGACAGGGTAAAAATAAAAGTTTCAAGTAGAGGGCATTGACAGCAACGTCTTCGCAACAAAAAAGACAGGAACTTCGTTTTTTGTTTTAATATGTAATAATTTTTATTTCCCTCTTCCTAATATACAGCATGGACGGCCACTCACGCTCCGTTGGTCATTCCTCGACGTGCCTGACCTATTAAAGTGACGTTATTGGGAAGTTGTTTTTAAATACCGAGATTCACACACACAATTTTTAGCTGGAAAACACATGCTTGACCACCATTTAGAAGAAGAGGAGTGTTATTTAATGCTATTTTTAAGGTGGATTTTTTAAATTTTGAAAATATAAAAACCAATTATTTTCGCGATGTCACGAATTACCAAAGCAATATCAATTCCTTACTTTTTTTAGAGAATAGGGTGGGCAGTGCAAGAGACCGTGAAATGCCCGTTATTTAGGGGAAATACACTTGAAATTCGAGTGATAATTTGGTGGAAATGGAGCCGACTGATATTTCTAAATCGGTGGTTCTTGTCATGCCGCCTCCCCCCAAGATATCTTTGGTGGTCTTTCTGCGCCAGATTTTTCACGGGCTATACTCAATTTATAGCGTGATAAACGAAATGAAAATCATCCCGGGGTGGAGCCCCACTTTTATGTAAGTCGTGTTGAGTTGGGGGCCGCTCCCCCTTGCGGTCCTAGGATGTTACAATCGAACCGGTATGGATGAAAATCAGCTGGAAAGGGAGCCATTATACAACTGCCCCCCCCCCCCCCCCGCCCTGATTTTGCACGGGCCTGCCTATAGTGAATTTATACTGTGAAAAAAAAAATGATAATATAGAGTCTTGGGTCCATGTGCTAGAACTGTTAGCCCACCCTTGCGGGAACCATGAATGTTAAGGAGGGGGGAATTTCTGGATAAGATTGGTGGGCCCTCGAGAAAAAAAAAATGGTCCACAGCTCAGAGCCGCCCTTTATTAGAGTTGTGACAGGTGCGGTCCTCCGTGTATGGGGAAGGCACACTCATAGTAATGGGAATTGAAAAATATGTGTTAATTATGCGTATGTTTTTTGTGTAATAGGTAAAACAAGTTGGCTGAGCTTCAACTATGTAGATTCAAAATTAGGTGAAACGTATTCGTCCCACACGAAAGCGGAGTCATGACTATGGGAGGTTAAACGGTTAGTGGGCGGCATGTCTGATGCCCCGAGTGCAAGCGCGGATCCAGAGGGATGCGATCGCTCCTCCCAAGAGCCATATAATGTGGAGAAAATTTCCGTAAAATATACGCGATGATCCGATGCACCTACACAATAAATCGTTTCTCATCACCCCGGATTCGCCTGCCTCCGCTCCATTCACAACTGAAGATTTCTGCTTCCACTCTATTCGCAGCTGAAAATGTCTGTTTTGATTCCATTTGAAGGTGAAGAATTCTGCCCCAGCTCATCCGCAGTTAAAGATACCTGCTTCCACTCAATCAACACCACACTAAATATATTTCTAGTGTGGTTTTGACTCAATTCGAAGCTGTAGATGTCTGCCTTCACTTACGTGGATCCAAACGTGGTAGGGCGAGGGGAACGACCGCCACTTCCAAGAGTCGAATAATATGAAAACATTTTCCGTCCCTTGAAACAGTGTTTGTCAACCTATGGTCCGTGGCGATGGTATAGGTGGTTCTCAAGCTGATATGATAATATTAATTCTAATAAAAATTAATTTTAACTGAATGAAAAATTATTCAACTTTTGTATCATTGATGTTAGTTTCTTCCCATATGGACTCAAATAAAAATTATACCTTCGTACTATGATTCAGCATACATCATCGTGGAAAATATCGGGGATTGCGGTAAATACGGGGTGTATCACAAAATTTAGTCAAAAATGCAATTTTCTAATTGCTGCAGAGTTTGAAAAATGAAGGACTGCTACAAATCGCAATAAACAAAAATGTATTTCACGGGGGAAAAAAATTCAAATGATCAGACAGCCATATTTCATTGAGAAAAATACGTTAAGCTGGGATCTTTAAATGTGGTAAAATACGGGACCATAGGCGGAGATTGACTTGGAAGTCTGGGGGGGGGGGGCACGATGATGATTATGTCAGCTCATATATACATTAGATTAGACATTAGATCAGTCGACTCCACCTTTGACGCTGGGCCCCCCCCCCCGTATCTCCGCCCATGTACGGGACATTGCCAGTTATCGTCAAAGAAGTAAGCACAATCACTAATTATTGAAATTACGAAAAAAAGTGGAACCTGAAAAATATGAGACGAACGCATACAATGGTAACACATAAATGTGTTTTAAAAAAATTAATTTTAAATCTTTATGTATGTGTGAAAATTATGAATTTGATTTGAATAATTGTCATAACTATCATAATATAATTTATGTATTATGAAAACGCATGGTCTTAGTACATATTACAAATTCAATATTTAATGTATAAAAAACATCCAAAATTAGAGGAATATCCCGTAAAACGGGCCACAAGTGGTCCGTCAAATTATTTGACATTCAACTGGTCCTTGGGTTCAGAAAGGTTGAGAAACGCTGCCTTAAGTACTGGACTATCAAAGTAATTCTCACACAATTCGCCCATCTCACCACATCGTCCTGGATCCGCGCCTGCCCGAGTGCCATATTCACTCTGTGTTTGTCCCAGTTGACTGAAAAAAAAATACATTTTTATTTATAGCTATGACATCTCAACGAGAGGATAGGTTATAAGTTTGGAGCTCTTGGGCAAACCACTAGAGATATTTCTGCGTGGTTTGCTGGGCAAACCCGAATTTCGGGATCCTTTAAAAATAACATTTTTCAGGCAGGGGGGAGAAAGGCATGAAAGTTCCCATACACCCACCATCCCCGAGACTACCAAAAGTTAAAAATATTTGTTAAAAGAGAAAATAAAATATCGGAAAAAGCACAATTTTGGCATCCGAAAATTGTTGGGCCCGTGCGAGAAACAGATCCTCCGGGTGGACCAAAGGAAAGCAGAGTCCCAAATCAAACGGAGGGGCCCAAAAGTATAAAAGGCTTCCCTCAATTCTGAAATTACAGCTGTAATTTGATGAATACAGCTATTACTATATAGCTAAATACAGCTGTATTTCTTTCATCCGAATATTTACTACTACTGGGATATTTCATTCTGAATTTCGTTAGGTTCTGGAATTATTTATTTCAATTATAAACTTTTTCATCGCCACTTCTCGTATAGACCTATCCTAATTTTTATGGGACTGTCGGGGAAACATGAATATTGATTATTTGAATATATAAATTCCAGGAACAGCCGAGAGAGAGAACGAACAAAATTTAACTGATACCTTCGAATTAATTTTATAAAAAAAAAAAAAAACCTATTTTCAAAATTTCAAACTGGCTGAACAATTTTTTTATTTTCAAATTGGGATGAAACCTATGCTGGCCTCTATCGGGACACTTTGAAACCGTCATCGTTCAAATCTATCAGTAGATGGCTGTATAGATACTAAGTTTTGTTTTCAGTACACTGACTATATTGCTACAGAACGAATACGGGACAACTGTATCCTTTAAAAATAAGAAGCCAAATGTAAACAAAACTGTCGATTCTGACTGAAATATTGCCAAATTGCAGTGGATTCAAATGCAAATCACGAAAAACTGCACATGACCCGGACACTTCCATGATTAGCCCTCCGTTTTCCCAATTAAGCTCATTTAAATTTTTAATTACCGATTCCAAGTATCAATTATTTTACCAACCTATTCATAAATTTCGAGTATGAATTTTAAGTTTCCGTAAAATTCAAATTCACTGTAATTAGTGCTTCATTTCACACTAAAAATAGATTCAGACTTCAATTTCACCTTTTACATCGTTTTTTGGGCGTCCCGTATTTTTCCGAGGCAGTCCCGACTTTTTTGCAAAAGTATCCAGATTTTTCACCGAAGCCAACTTAACTTTAATCATTAGTCTGAAAAAATGAGTCATCTTCCCAACTCAAAAATTACATTACGATTACAAAAAAGAATATTCATCTCGTATTTGTCTAATTCACTGCAATTTGCAGTAGCGCTTCCTTTTTCGCGATTGGGTGAACACGTGCTGGCAATCTATCATGGGAATCGTGTTTTGATAGATTCCTGGATGGCAGCATTTGATGTGGCCCTACTATACTGGTTTTCCTCTCCTAGATGTTTGATTTGGAAATTTTAGACAGGCTATTTTGTGCATAGCTGCTGAAAGCTGTGTATAATAGCCACGGTTTATCCTGCCCCAGCTGTTAAATTTTCGTATTCCTTATGACAGGCATCTTCAATCCGTTGCTCGCGAGCACCATGATGCTCCCTGAAGTACCCAGAGTGCTCGTGAGCACTTGAGCAACTTTCCAACTAAACACCTTGCACAAATTGCATTCAAAGATCAAAATCCTGATTTCATACATTTGTACGTCTAACATGTCATAAAGGTGCTCTCGACTAAAAGGTTGAAGACCTCTGCCCGAACATGCCTCATTTCTCAAGTTGCTCAGACATACGGCTTCTCGTTCTCTAGCTCACATGTTTGTACACTGTCTAAGCCACTCTCTCAGTTGCTCACTGACATGCCCCTCACTGTCTAGGCAGTTATGATTCTGCTGCTCTTTTCCATGAAACTCCCCCGAACAGGAAGAATGATATCCTCTCCAATTGAAAATACAAGATTTTCGAAAGTCTGATTATATCTGGAAATGATTTACGAAGAAAAAATTCATCTTTCCTTCCATGGGGACTCTAATCCAGTCCCCTGGTCTCTCACATGCCCGACGAGTGTACCTTTAAGCTATAAAAGCAGATAGAATATTTCCTCCTTGGAGAGTATATATATCCTGAATGGCTCCATGCAATGGATGGCACAACATTCTGCTGATAGCTTCAATGATAATATAAATAATTGACATCAAGATCACCAGATGCCCTCTCCACTTGTTAATACAAGTTTCTACGCTATAAGCAAGTGCCGCGGAATCAGAAACAGCATACATAGCATAATTAAGGTACAGATGCCAATTTTCTAGTTACTATGCTTTTGTGTCCCATGGTAGAGCACCTCCCAGAATTAGTTCAGAAAATTAAAGCCCTTTTACACGAAACTCAAGTTGATCACCCAAAGGTAATAAAACACTTCTTAATGCTTTCGCTAATCGAGGAAATACATTAAAAATGTGAAACAGGTACAGACAGGTATGGCATCAATGTTTTATTGCTACATACAATGAGTACCACAGAAAAAACTTACCAGTAACAAATCTTTTTTAAATTAATTGCGAAATTCCAAATTGGCATTACAAAGGGACTGTCTTTTTATTCGTTTATTTAATTATCGATCACTGTCCTGTGTGTGGTGTGAAAAATACTTTTTCCCCGATTCTCCAAGGTTTTTATTTTATATAATTTTGCGTGTTGTAATATCCCAGAACAAACGGCCGATCTGAAGGCAGGCAATATGTATATTATATCAAACAACATAGATAATTATTAAGGAATTCCAAAGATGCGAGGGGGGCAAAAAAGAAAAAGAAAGAAATGCATTTTTTTCCCTTCCTCAAACTAGGAAGCGACATTTTAAAAACCGTTTTCCCGCTAAAGAACTATTCCACTTTTCAATTCGCAACCGGTAAAAAATAAAAATACAACAGATTTAATTTGACGGGAAATATTAGAAACAACCAACAATAGCGGCACCTACTCTGGATTTTTTTCGCCCCTTCTTTTCATTCAACAACACTGGAAATATATTTATAAAAAAAAATTAGGGAGACAGACATAGAATCCATGATGTCTGGCAGAAATTGAGAGATTGGGGGCAAAAGACACGTGACGGGAGGAAAAAAATAAGTGAAAAATCACACTATACAACACGATAGCCGTAAGCTGCCGATTTATGAAAACTGGGCTTCATTTTTTTTATCGTCAAATTTATTAGATGTAAGACTATATTTTTCCACCCAGAAGAGATCTTATCATGGCAAATTTTCGGCAGTTTTCATACTCCTAGTTTTTTTTTCTTGTAAAATATGACAGCAGACAGAAGAAAAAAAAAGATACAGTCGCCACATGAAGTCCCCAAAAAGGAAAAAAAAAAAAATAATGATACAGTAAAACAATTAGCTAAAGAGTTACAAATGTCCTTTTTTTTCTTCTTTGTTTTAAGACTGTGCTGCTGTTGTGTTCGGTAACGATGTCATGCTAGCCGAGGAAATAGGAGATGTTGGCATCCCAGTCAGGTTACTGGAACTGATGGCTGCTGCGTTAGCTGCGGAGAAAAAAATGTAGATTAACACAATTTACTCACAAAAAAAACTTGTGTAAAAATAAACTTTATACAAAGCCAGTACCATAGGTGCAAATTCTTGGACTTGAAAAATCTGTATTTAATCATGTGATCAAATATTTTGCGCCAAAGAAAACATATCGTACACATAAAAGGGGAAAACGGGATTTTTTGGGATTGCATGGGGTGACATTGCATAATCAGTATGCTCAGGATATTCCTGTATTTTTCACTATTCCAATTTCTTTTTAAATAAAAAAATGTCCAGTTTTTTCCTCCACATTTTCAACGAAACCCACTTGAACTTTTTATCCTTCACTGAAATCCCCAAAGCAGAATGTTTTGCATCATTCTGCAACGAGCCCTGGCTGACTGGAAATGCTTTGCAGTTCCCATAATAGTGTTTTTTACATTTTTTTAAAAAAATTATTCCCGATTGTTCTGCAACATACGCCACAGATTTCGGCATATTCTGCTTTGGGGACTGAAAAATAAAGGATTCAAATCATTTTTCCAATTTATAAACAAAATTATGACCTGCCCAACCTTCAGAAGCTAAAAATTCGACAACTTTCTTACTAAAACCAAGAAAGCATACTTTTGCATGTCCCCTTTTTTTGTATCGATATAGAAAGAATCAACATAAGTAGTAAGACAGTGACCATATTTACCCATACTTTAAGGGACATTCCAGTGTTTTTCGTCATCATTATACAGAAATTACAATTTTTTTTCCAAGTTGCTTTCTTGATTGATATTTACTGGACATTTATGTTATGTTTTTTTCTTCTCGTGAAATCATCCTAAATAACCACAGATTTATAGAAGCCCCCAATTTCCCTCATATCAGCAATTTTTAGCAATAAATTAAGAATTTTGCCCACTACTAGCAATGTCCAGTATATAGATTTTGATATTCTGTAATTTGCCCTATAAAATATTGGCTGTCATGGTGTCTACCAGCTGTCTTATAATCAAACACATTAAAAAAAAACCACTTCCAACACAAAAGGGCCACCGCGCTTATGTTTCTAGATTTGGATGGCTTTGACCACCCTCCATACAGAGTATCGCGCAAGTTCATGTGATCTGTCGCCACCATTGCTAGGAAATTTGGCTTGCGCTTAAACATGTCTTCAATTTGTGAAGCCTTATAGTAGCACAGCCCACAGTTTAAAAGCCCCCTGGTTTGACATGCATTTTTGAAATATGTATGTATTACCCACCAACCGCAGTTGAAGTTGGAACTGGAGGAGGGGAACTGCTGTGACCAGACATTCTCTGAGTTTCAACGAATCTAGCTTGTTGTTCTTTCACGACATTGTCTGAAAGAGAGAAGTAATTTCGAATTTAAAAAAAAAAAAAAAATACATTCCTTTAAAACAATATAACATATAACACCTGAAAATAGTTTTAGGTATATATCCTAAATGCTTTTTATTGTTTCAAGCAGACAGTGGAGCTGTGTTATGTTAGAAGTTGTAAACAGACATCACAATCATAACATTAATTAAACCTTTGTTTACAAAATTGATAATTAACCTTTAACTACCATCTGGCCCCAAAGCAGAATATGCCGAAATGTGCGACGTACGTCGCAGAACAATCTGGAAGAATTTTAAGAAAAGTGTAGAAAAACGCTATTATGTATATGTGAATTTTTACCACAGAACATTTTCAGTCAGCTGAGGGCTCGTTGCAGAACATCACAAAACATTCTGCTTTGGGGCCATCTGGGAACTTCAATTTTATTAATTTAAGGAAAATATTTTTTGTCAACGAAAAAACTTGATTTTTTCCCCTGAAGATGTGAACACTTACAAAACAAAAATTTAATTCATTTCTGCACATATATCAGATTTAATTTTGTAAAATCACTTAAGAACGAAAAGAATAAAATTAAATTTTTTCTGCTCTTAATTTCAATGTTTCTATGGACAGGAGTAAATTCAAAAGCACAGAGGAATTTTTTTGTCCATGAATTTTTTGGTTGAAACTTGTAACTAAAGGATCAGAAAGGGGAAAAAATTATGAAAATCGATTCAGTTCTGAATTTGGAAAGTAAAAAGTTGAAACAAGTAACAATTTCAAAATATTACAGTGCATTATAGAACATGTATGATTATTGATACAGGTAAGAGCATTGAACAATATAACAGAAAAAAACTGTACATGTACAGTCGAACCACGAAGAAAAGGGCATAGAAATACCCTGACGAGCTCCGTAGCCGATAAGAAGGGTTGGCAAAAACAAAATGAAAAAGTCAGAAAAACAACATAGATTGATGCTATTATAAATGAGGAAAAAGAAGGAAAATATACTAAATCTCTGATGGCTGTTGTTAAATAGATTTTTAGAGGGGTCTTAAACATGCATAGGCTATTAATTTCTCTTAAAGCGGCAGGTAGCATATCCCAGCATCGTGGGCCCGTAGTATTTATATTGTTGAAAAGCATATTAGTGTGAGCCGCAGCGGGTAAAGTACATTATGACTACAGGTATTATATTCATGGTTAATCGAAGTCAGTTGTATAATATCTGAGAACAAGTGTAGTTTTATTGCCTACAACATAAAAATTAAAAGAAGATAATCATGGAGTATATGAACAGGAAGGATCTTAGTAGTATGGGAATGATGAGAAATTGTTCTCAGGAAGTGTCTCTGGATGGTGGCTAGATTATTCAGGTTTTCGGATGATGTACGGGAAAAACCCCAAACCAAGTGACAGTGAGTGAGTGTAGGAAGTATAAGAGTGTTGTACAGTAAAAGTTCAATTTTTAACGAAATGATAGTAAATGACACCCGTTGCCTTTTTCAGTTTAATACGGGTGATATATATATAGTCATCCCATTTTAAGTGAGAATTAAAAATCACACCCAGGAATTTTACTGAAGTATTGAATGTCAAAGTTATTTATGGAAACTGGTTGGATAACATGAGGAATTGGCTTGTTAATTTGTGAAATAAGATACTTTTGGTTTTTATGTGGTTCATTGTTAAAGAATTGCAAAAAAAAACCAATCAAACATTTTGTTGGTGTAGTGGTTAGTGACAAAAACGAACTCTTCAACTGTGGAAGAGGATATAAGATGACTTGTGTCATCCACGTACAAAATCAAATCAAGGCCACCCCGATTAAATTCAATATCACCCAAGGAGACCACCAGGTCATTTACATATACGTTAAAGAGTAGGTGGCCCAAACAGGTACCCTAGGGACCTCAATTTCACAACGCATTAAGGGTGACAATGTTATTTATTGGTACATATTGTTTTTGGCCTGAAAGATAACTAGCGAATAGTTGAAGTGGGATGTCCTCGAATTCCAAGATGATAGAGTTTTATTCTTAGGATATTATAAGATAGTATCGAAAGCTTTACTTAAGTCAAAGAAAGTGCCTGTACAAAACTTATTTCGATCAAAACTGGTCTGTATGAAATTTAGGGCCTGAAGAGGGGCAGTTTCCATCGAATGATTTTTTCTAAACCCACGTTGACAGTGGGAGATTAAGTTAAATTGATTTAAATACGAGTTGTCTCTTATAAAGAATTTTTTCGAAAATAGAATTAAAGCACGGTAAAACTGCAATGGAAAGATGGTTATCTGAATGACTGCCAGATTTGTAAATTGGTGAAATCCGGGCAATTTTCATTAGATCAGGATAAGTCCCAGAAGAAACAGCGAGGTTAAAGATTAAAATGAGAGGTTCAAAAATTAGCTTTGCTGTTTGTTTGATAACATAAGGACAAATACCGTGGTTTCCAGAAACTTTTTTCGAAGGAAGCAATAAAATAATAGATTCCACCTCGCCTATTTTGATAGGCTCTAAAAACATAGTTGATGAATGAAATGCTATATAGTCCCGAAAATGTGCTGTGGTACTAGGGATGCAGGAAATTAATATATTGGGTAATTGAATGAAGTGATTGTTAAAAAGGTTGCGAATTTGAGGGAGAGAGGTGATGCGGGAATGGTTGTGGATCAGAAAATTTGGAGATTTGTCACGCTGATTACCGAGCAAATTGTTGATTTTATTCCAGGTTACTTTAGTGTCAGAGTTTTGAAATATTGCAAAAAAAAAAAATATATATATCTTTTCCGTCTGATTAAGTCACTATGTAGATGGTTCTGAAATATTTTAAAAGTATTCCAGTCATCAAAGGAGCATGTTCTAACTTCGCGAAAAGTGTATTTCTCTTATTTATGTTTGATTGAATATCGTGAGTCATCCAAGGTTTTCTGCATCGTCTATTAGAACGATATGAAATTAATGGAAAGCATTTAGTGTATAGTCCATTGCACACGAACAAAATTTGACTATAGCCCGTGTTTACATTTGTTTCGTGATGAAAATAAGACCAATCAAAGGTACTTAGTTTGTGTTTAAATAGTTGAATGTTGGATTTTTTAAAAGAACGGATTTTTATGCTATTAGGTGGGGATGAACAACTTTTCCGATCTACAACAGATAAAACAAAAATAGGTAGGTGATCGCTGAGAGGATAGGACAAAATGCCAGATTTCATGGTCTTACAGTTAATGATGCATAAGTCTAAACAGGTGGAAAAGTTAGGTGTAATACGAGTTTTAGTGATGATATTTGACATTCCATGGCAGGCCAAAGTATCAATAAGGTTACTTTCATTAGAAATGGCCAGAATGTTAACATTGAAATCACCAACAAAATACACTGATTTATTGGAGTACAATACATAGTTGAAGATCTTGCTAATGTGATCTAAAAATAAATGAACGTTGGTTTGAGGTGGGCGATAGATGCAATAATGTGATGTTCATTTCTATAACAAGAATTTCAAAAGTTCGGCAAGAGAGGGTAAAATCATTATTTACATCGGACGAATTTGTTGAATTTGAAATAAATATTGCAACACCACCGTGGCTGGCATGTTCACAATTTAAATAAAAACCATGATAACCATTAATATTAACAATATTTCCAGGCTGAAGCCAAGTCTCGGAAAAACAAATTACACCAGGAAGTATGACATTATGAATTGTATATATCTTATTGGAAATGGATTGAATAATTCAAAAAAATTAAATCTGCCTGTTGCTTGATGTGATGAGATTTACTGCGATTCTCACTGTATAATCAATCTGCAAAAGATTAATTACGAGTTGAAAAAATACTGCAGTACATTATCTACAACTGTTTTCACTAAAAGGTTAGAAGAAAAAAAATGTTGCTCACAGAAATATGGGTGATCCATGGCTTCCCGGGCAGTGAGACGTTCTTGGTGATCATACCGTAACAATTTGTCGAGAAAATCGAGCGCTTCTGGAGTGACCAAATGCTGATTATCACTATGGACAAATCGCTCCCATCGTTTCCTGGAATGCCTGTAACCATACCATAATAATTTATAGTAATTTTAGTACTCTTAGTAAAAATTATCTTTGATCATGTTGATGAATTGTTCAGAAATTACGATATCAAAACTAACAAAAAATATAAATTATTTGTCATCTATGTCAAATGTTAGTTTTGACATCGATCTTCCTATTAAAATAGCATATAGGGGAAAAATTATTCTTGACTCACCTCCCTAGAATGTCATTAAATCTGGAATCCAATATAACTTCATACTTGTCAACATACTCGAAAAGTTCTTCAGTTCCCAAAACTTTAACAATTCTGACCAGCTAGTGATGGAAACAAAAGTCTAAATAAATTTTAAGTGAAAACAAAGAAACTGTCAATCTTTAAAAATTTACATGCCTAGCATCATGCATGCAAATTTTCAACTAGGTTCTCTGCTGACTATAATTTATTCCCCTGCAGGTAGCAAAGTGTCATTAATGAAAAATAGGTTTTTGGGGCAAAGGACTATCAGAAGTACAAGTTAATTTTTCTCAATGGTGGCTAACACCATCAAGGTGTCCAAGTTCTGTTACAGCATACTGAATTTGATGATACGTTTTTAGCTACACAGAGTTCTACCACATTGAAAACTCGATGACTTTTCCCCTGACCTTTTCTTGACTAGTCTTTGGCTTCGATTACACTTGAAAAATCCAACTAATAAGCAATTTGGGATTACACTATGACGTTCGAGCGAATGTAACCAATATGTTTATTGGTTGTTCTTGCAAGTTTTGTAAAAGATGTTTTATCAAATTTCATAGTGTAATCCCAGCCTTTGCTACACCCTGCTCTTTTGTTATAGCAGTGATACTCAACATGGTGGCCAACTGCACCATTGCAAACGAAAACAAGTAACTATGTATCAATGGTAAAAACTGCCACAGTTAATGAAGTAGAATTACAGAGCAATAAAAATTTGCAACCATCATCCTAGCAAAAAATTACACGAGTTTCCCAATACACACAAAAGTTGCCAAAGATATTAACAAGAAGTGAGATGATTTTAAAACCATAAAATCTCTAAATGTTTTTTGGTACATAACTCAACATGGTGGCCAACTGCACCATTGCAAATCTCTAAATGTTTTTTGGTACATCAGTCAATACAATCAATTTGAGTTATGTGCTACCATTTGAGTTGCAAATCAGAAGCGAGAAACTGATGATGGGTGAATATTTAAGATTTTTTTATGGGTGTGATTGCTGGTGGATTTTTTTTTTAATTTGGCTACTTGGAAAGAAATTACCAAATAGGGAGAGTTTGGCAAATCAACATAACTTTAGCAATTTAGTACATTTGGGAATATTAATAATTTAAAACTCATTATTTGATGACATTAATGATTTTAACACTTGTTATTTGGCAGTATTGGCAAATTAGTCTTAGCCAGCCACCACTGCATGATCGCAGGAATCTACCAGGATTTCGTGATGGGCAGCCTGACATAAGTACACGATTTTTAAGGATGAAATAGAGGGCCGGAAAATTCGAAAACTGGTTTGTAAAAAAATATCCCTGACCTATCTTATTTTGTGACTTTTTCTCAACTTCGGTGACCATTTTTTTAAAAAATTTTGTGACCTTTCCATGATTTTAGACACTCTGCTACAAGTTCAAGACTGCCACTGACCAACAAATTATAGCAGCATGAATTTATGCTTTTCCAGTCTGTCACAGACCTTCACAACAATAATATTTTCAAATTAACAGCTCCGAAACTCAAACATGTCACTATGTATTTATTTAAAATTATTTATTTCTAAGAAATATGTAGTGATGTTTTGTGTTGTTTGGTAAACTTACTAGACAATGTCATTCTACTTTTATCTCCAATATCTAAGTGCTCCAATTCTATCAAAAAAAGTGACTAAATATTGTCCTGACTAATGAAAGAAAATGAATTTTATGGTGCTTTTCCTACATGATACAAGTGATATTAGATTTTAGTGGCTGCTGACCATGTTGCTGTAATGAAGACTACACCAACAGTAATTTTACAAACCTGGTCATAGTTGTCGTGACCATGGAAAAAAGGCTCTTTTCTGAAAATCATACTGGCTAGCATGCAGCCTAAACTCCACATGTCCAAGGAGTAATCATACATCTAAAATTATAAAGGGAACAGATCAATATGAAATAATGCAAAATTTCAGTAGTTACAAAAACTCCCCCCCCCCTTTTTTAAAACAAATGCATTAAAGAAATATAAAATCTACTTCCTTTAATTTGCATGATAAAGGAAAAGCTTGAATTACTTGACCAGTATCTTACGAGATTAATCTGTTCTTGAAAGTTACCCATAGTTAAAATAAATTCCCATATAAAATAATGAAAACTTATTTTTTGTTGCATAGAACAAATTATTACAGCCCGAAACTTGTAATGAACATGAGCATTAAAAATGTTCACATTATAACAAAACATGCCAACTTTGGGACCAAACCTCTCCGTAGTGGCAATGTTTGACGATTGGGGACCCCCCTCCAAAATTCCCCCAATGAATATTTTAAAAATTAAAATTTTCTTCAACCTAGCCATATTGGGCATCTACCCAGCAATGACAAACATTTAGAGTAGCCCTTTCAGTTTGGGCCTGTTTGTGCTGTATATTCCTCATAAAATCAATGAAAGTTCTTTGCTTTTTTTTGGAACAGGACGTTATCACTGCTTTGTCGTCATTGACACCCCTTTTCAGGTTTCTTTGTAGAAATTTATCCATGAAAAACTTGGTAAATTATTAAACTTCTTCTCATTCGTTTTTTTGTAAAAAATTCTGCAATTTAAATATTTTAAAACATTTTCGGCATAAGGGCCCCACCTGGCAATTCAACTCGTGGATGTGCGGACAGCCAAACAAAGCAAACCTTTACAACTATCAACAAGAAGGCTTCACTTTATTTCAAATTCAGCTCGATATTCATTCTTTGGAAATTGTCTTTGCATGACATCATTTTGTACTTGATAGGATAATACAATTCACAGAAATCTCCAATCAAAAACAAATACCTTTGAAAAAAAAAAACACTTCCGTAGTTTTTTGTTATTTACTGTAATTTGATATGTAATGGTAGAAAATCTCTTCTAGTTGGCTAGTATGCATATAAGGAAATTTTTCCTGTGAATTTCGTATTGCTCATCCACACTTACAAAGTCAGTATGGATATAATGAAGTTCATGCAACTGTTTTTGCTGTTTTTGTTATAAGTGGGGTAGATCGTATAAATACACAGCTTCCCACCAGTGCTTCCACCAAAACATGTGTTTTAACAGCAGGTCTTCCCATTCAAAATGGAACTTAAAATACTACTTCACTAAGGATAATTAACCTTGTTAACCACATGTTGAATTTCAAGACCGATCCTAAACAGTGATACCTAAAAAACAATGACCTTATGACCTTTAAATATCTCGTATGGTTCAAAAAATTCTCAAAATGTTACTCTACCTGGTAGTCAATGAGCAATTCTGGGCCCTTGAAGTATCGGGAAGCTACTCGAACATTATACTCCTGACCTGGATGATAGAATTCTGCTAAACCCCAATCGATTAGGCGAAGCTGAAACAAAGGAAGAAATATAGCCTATTCAGAAATGTATTTCAGGGTTGGGTTTTTGCTGGCAAAAATCGGTAAAAATAGAAAAAAAATTGAAAACAATATTACATTATGGATGTTGTGTAATTATCAATCAGAACTACAATTTTGATGGATATACTTTACAACAAGTTTTTATCATTGAAGTTAAACAATAATGCAAATAAATGGTATCAATTGTAGGAGCCTATTGTATAAGTGGTGTGTATTTCAAGCAAAACTGTTTAAGCATGGTTTTTAACAAGCTCATTTACCTTAATAATAATGGAAAAAAATGCTACATAGCGGGGGGAGACCCCTGCTTTTCATTCTCAGTTGCCCTTTAGTGCATAAACATATTCCAAGATTGTTGAACAGTTCTTATATGAAGTGGCAAATTTAAATTTTGGTTATTGCAATTATGAACTTTAGCATTAACTTTTTAAAGATTACAATGCTAAAAAAAAAAAAAAAAAAAAAAATTCAGAATACAAGGTTTATAATTGTGTTACTCTTTTGCATGCTTTCATCCTGGCTGTAATAGCTTCAGTACCATACATATGGCTGAATTTCCCACATTTTTCCATCTCTTTTTATAATCCTTATATCATCTACTGTTAAAATAGCAAGCTATTGCAATATTTGCTTTTAATTTAAGAGATGCCAATAAAAAAAAAATAATTGACGGGAAAAAAATGCCAATCGGTTTTTCCACTATGGCAAAAACTTGCCAATCCTGATTGAGAAACGAAATGATCAAGTACATTAAAGTATTTAAGCACATTAGTAACAAAAAAAACCCCCACTAAGAACAAAGTATTTGTTATTATTGTAAGTGTAATTTACACAAGCACTACATACACAGAGAGTAAATAATGTTTGCAACTAATATTGTAATTTTGTTAAAAAAAACTTTTTAACAAGTTTGCAAGAGATAATGAAATCTTGATACTTGACAGAACTTAAAATTTATCTATAACGATCTTGTTTAGAAACTACTATAGTCTAATGCTGAACTCCTCTCGGTACACAAAGTAATAGCCTTTACTACAACAAATCTCTCTATAGCATTTTTTAAGAGATTTTAAAAAGACCATGCTACACTTTCTTTAATATTTCTTTCAAAATTACTTTCAATGTTTTGAAACTCTCCATCGTTTTGGTTCTTCAAACAATGAAGGGGTCCCAAGGAGATATGGTTCATGAAATTATGAAAAATCACCACTGATTTCACTCGTTTAAATATGCACAAAACTTTAAAAACCGAACAGAATTAGGAGTCACTCAAAAACATTAAATATTAATATTTTGAATGCCACTAGAGGACAAGAATGAATTTAAAAATCCTGCAGCCCTAGATTGTTAGAGTAGCATTATTCAAACAACACATGATTAGCTACAGCACAAACAAAGAAAGAGAAAAAAACGAGTTTCTGGAGAAAAAAATAAAAATAAACGGGAGCTAGAGCATGAAAATTATTTTTTTATAGATCTTGCCAAGAAGCACAAGAGGCAATGAGTAGCCAACGGTTGCCATTTTTATTAATTGCACTAATTTAACTTCCGCTAATTTTCTTTTTGGTTTTCACGTGTTTCTAGGCAAGATGAATGAACTTGAGTTTTTACATAATTTTTTGATGATGGCACTTTGGGACCTTTTCTTTGCAAGGGTGTCTAAATAACATCAGCATTTTGCATTTCTGGCGGTATCACCTACGTCACTTTAGAAGAGATGTCAAAAAGGCATAAATTTGTTAGCATCAGATAGTAATGTTACCTCTTGATAATCCCTCTACAATTTTTTTTTCTTGGGGCCACAGAGTAAAGTATTGAAATTTTAACATACATACCTACGAAACACTGACTTGCTACATATTTTTCAAACCATTATTACTTCAAAGAAACTATCAAAGGATGTGTCAACAAACCCCTAATTCAATCCTGAAATCATAGGTGCCAATTCCCAGACTGAAGAAATCTGTAGTTTGTCACATGATGAAACATTCCGGTGCCAAAAAAAAAGAAAAATGAGGATTTTTTGAGGGAATGCATAAAGACCATATAACCTGTTTTCTCTTGACATTCCAGTATTTTTTCTGATTGGCCCGACATTTTTTAGAGATGTCCCGCTTTTCCCTTAATATAACCTAATTATATTATAATAATTATGAGTATAAATATGAATCACATATTTGTCATGCTTTTTTGTGGAATTCATTTTAATCCACTGTGGTTTTGTAGTAGCGCTTAATTTCTCGCCATTTTAACCATACCATAATTCGCAAGTTCTCTCATCTTTAATGTTACATTTGGCAATAATCAGCAATTTCCAGTTTTTTAAATCTCAATTCCCCGAATTTTCGTCAAGGAAACATGGTCAACCTACAATTTTAAGGACCAAGGGATTTTTCTTTTTTTTATAAAACAATTTGATAATTTTTAGGAATTTTTTTAAATACAAATTTATGAAAAATCTGAAGAATTAGGTTTCCAACCGGGTAAATCAGAAGCAATAGCACCCATGTGAAATGCTTGAGCAGCGAAAGCTTAAGAGATGTGCGTGAGAGATGCTGTTCGAAAACTCCAGGGTTAAAAGATACCCAAATAGCAAATGATAATGCAGAATTCTGCATACGCAAATTCAAGCAAATGATAATGCAGTGAAGTTACCTTTCTGTTTTCATGATCGATCATGACATTATGAGGTTTTACATCTCTGTGCATAATTCCCATACTATGACTGTAGTCTAAAGCCTGAAAAAAAAAAAATTTAAATCAATCAATTTTATTCAATATCAAGATTTCGATGGAAGAATGCTTAACTAATAATATAAAATCAAGTTTTCATAAAACAAAATTCAATAAATTTTTTTTTGGGGGGGGGAATTGCAATTCATATTTTTCACAATATACTGTAAAAAAAATATTGTGTAACTGTCCAATAAGTGTGTAGATGAGTTAATTCACGAGAAATATTGTGCGGGTTGGGGGGGGGGGGGGAGAGACTAAAATTTATAATGTTCTTGTGAAGGCAACGGCTTTTACTCACCGGATAAACATCACAACATAAAAAACACTTAGAGCATGAATAACAAAACATAGTCACTTTATAATGAAAAACCTTGCACATAAAAAATTCCAAACTTTACAGAAAATGCAAAAAATGGATGGGACATCCTACTTAATAACACACAAAAGGAGCTAATTTTTTTTCTCTATAGAGAGCAGAGATCTTTGCCAATTTTTTTCCCCTAAAAGCTCTATTTGGTGAGATATGATGTGCTCAATCTAAAACTGCCAAAAAGTTATTTTTGAAAAAAAAAATTGATGTACAAGATGACGGATGCAATCAAGAGCGGAAAAGCAATCAATTCTGCACCTGCCAACTTTGGATAGTAGGAATTAAGGAGATTCTTGCGCAAATAAAAATTCCATACAAAAATAAATACAAATGAAATTTTTGAAAAAAAACAAGGCAGAGATTTTCATCAATAAAAGTAAAACATTTTCTGTTTGCGAAAAATGTGACCTCACACAAGCAATTGCTGATTAGTGCCAATTAGTAGGTTAAATTACCTGTCTCTGAAATCAGATTATGCCAAAAAAAAAATAAATAAATAAAGAATAAAAAATCACCACTGGGCCCAAAAAGTGACATGCAGTCTTAATGGGACACAGGGTGAAAGCAAAACCAAGTCATCTCACCAATTTCAGATGTCTAAAGGCAGAATCAACACTGGTTGTTTGGTGAATTTCATCCTTTCCCCCAAAGATGAAATTTTTTTCCCCATGATTTGATGCAATGTTCACAATTTACATTGTGCTTGTGACATGGTTTTTTGGGATTCGAAAGCAACAGTCCTTTTTCCAGGTAAATTCTTTGGGAATAATTTTTTCTCCTCAAAAGTAGGGATTTTTTAAATAGTGATTGTACTGCAAAGCATGTCTTGAGACTTAAATGTTTTGTCTATAAGTTAATATTCATCCTGCACATTGCCATTCTGGAAAAACTTCGTGATAAATTTTTGAAACTCCTTTGTATAAGAAAGGAAACGTTTCATGAGCATTTTTTTTTCTTACTTAGCAAATAACATTCGCAACAATTTGCCTCATAAATGAAGAATGAAAGCGCTATATACTCAACCCTCTACACCAGAACCTTTTTTAAAAAACCGTAACAGCATCATATCTTGCAGCAATAATCAATCACACTAAGTGACAAGCACTGCCACAATGGGGTCATAATGACAGACTCGCATCGCAAGGAGCATGATTTGAACCCCACCGTCGGTGGTGGTCAGCAGAGTTGGTTTTCTGTGGTTCCCAACTTTGAGGCATGGATACGAGCAGACCTCCCACCAAAAATTATCACTGCAGAAAGCAACAGACCCATGAGGGTACAAATATTTAATCATTACACCTCACTCAGTTTGAAAAATAGATGACAGCACTAAACATTCACGCACAACACTAGATATGCTTTCAGACTGTTAGGCATGCATTCGGAACAGTGTTGTGCTCTCAGTTTGAAAGAGTGACTAGCACTGTATTGGTGCTACTTCATATTCACAGTCAACAAGTTATTACGAGCTAAGCTAAGCACATACATTTGAGCACATACATTTGAGCATATACAGAAAGAGAAACAAAATATATAAATACCTTCAATAATTCATATAAGTAGTACCTAATGTCATAATCCGTTAGAGTCTGATACAGTTGCTGAAAAAAATAAAAGAACCAATCTATAAAGAAAAATACTTTTAATATAGATACAGTAATTTCCTGAGATAAATACTACACATGTGGAGGAGCATAAGGGGCTTCTGCCTTCCCCAAGCAAATCAAAAATTAGAAAAGGCGGAAAAATCTTTCTGCGAAAAATTAAAATATTAAAAGAAAATACCCGTCATATAGTATTTTAACCAATTTCTTTTCATTTAAATGCTGCTGAAGAGAGTGGGAACTCATATTTTCTCTTTGAGAAAATTTTTGGGCTACCCCAAGCCATTTATGCTCCCTCCAAAGGTTGATCCAGAGTATGCCCTGACGCACATGCAAATTGAGCTTCTTTAAGAAAAAAATATCATGGTTTAGTTTACCGTGCAACATAATCTGCATATGAAAATTTGATTCATCAATACTGCAATCTTTACAAACATAAGGATTTCTTTGTCAAGGTTTTGTAGAGAAAATGCCAAATTTCTTACTCGCATCTATACGTCATCTATGAATCTTTAAAAAATTAAACAAATCAAGTTTGAAAATAATTATTTCCTATTCCAACTTCTTTGAAAAAAAACTTGCAGATATGACAGGGTGATTCCATTATTCCCCTTCACAACAGTCACGTTATTCATGTTGTAAGGGATTGTACAGTTATTAAAATAAAATAAAATTTTTTTATAGACACTTTGTTTTCAAAAACCCAATTAGAAAAAGTTGTCCCGTCTTTCTTAAGGCCAACAAAAAAACTTCCAAGTTCAATATTCACAGAGATATTGGAATTCAAAAATCGGAGAAAAATATAGCAAGAAGAGTAAAAAACTAACGGTTTTTAAAATATTATTTATACTGTTCTCTCTTTACTTTCCTCCAATTTTTGAATTTCAATACATCTTCGAATATTGCACTTAAAACCGTGGAAGTTTTTTTTTTTTGGGCCTCATGAGAGACAGGGCAACAGCTTTTAATTGGGTTTTTGAAGACGGTGTCCATAAAAAAGTGTATTTTTTAAATTTAATAACTATACAACCCCCTTGCAAACATTAATGACATATTTGAGTTCTACACATTATTTGGGTAATTTTTGTGATTGGAAGTATGCCTTTAGAATCAACGGCTAACCAATAAAATGTGGCAAGGGGAATTGACCTCTTAATCACCAAGGGCGGATATACACACCTTAACTCTTTGCGATCGAAAAGAACACCACTGGGGAGCAAACCCTGCAAGATTTCAATGGCAGTTATCACCCCATATAATCCCCACTAGGAACTTCCAGTGTTTTTAACATATAATCTGAGGATAACATGCAGGAAAATATGGTATGTTTACGCAGCCAATGTCACTCTGCAGGATGCCTGCGCTTTGGCCACAACACATATACGTACAAGATCAAATTACAATATTTCTCATTTATGTACAAAGAACTTTCGATGAACAATTACTAAGTAACAAAACGAACGATAAATGCATAGCTAATGTAATATAGAAAATATATTGGGGGGGGGGGGGAAAGGCTCAATATGATAAATAAGTGTCTGAGATCAGATCTGTTGAGACCTTTTTCATATATTGGGTCCTGTTTTTGTGAAAAAGGTCATTAATTTTGTGAAAAATAAGTAAGATTTAGATGGCTTTTTTCTCAGCCAGAGATATCAAGGAAACAGTTATTTTCCGGATATTATGCTGAGGTGAGCTCGGAAAGAAAAGTCATCACGTCTCCGCCGGGACTCGAACCCAGACCGATGACTTTTCTTTCCGAGCTCACCTCAGCATAATATCCGGAAAATAACTATTTCCTTGATATCTCTGGCTGAGAAAAAAGCCATCTAAATCTCTCTAAACCGTCCCACCCGGGGGCCATTTCCTGAAGTTAAGAGAGGCTACTAATGCCTCTACTTCAGCGCCTCACGACACAGTGCGTGAAATTTGGAAGGCAGATTCATGTGTCTCCAGTGGTGTAGATGGTAGCATGCTTGCCCGGTATGCAAGAGGGCCTGGGTTCGAGTCCCGGCGGAGACGTGATGACTTTTCTTTCCGAGCTCACCTCAGCATAATATCCGGAAAATAACTGTTTCCTTAAAAATAAGTAAGTTTGTGGAAAGTGAAATATAATCTAGTTAATTTATCACAAAACAAACGAAATGAAAATTTATGGTTTCATAAATTTGTATTTTGTGGGGCGAGCCGCTTTAGGGATCCAGAATTTTGTCAAGAATCTGTTTTATGATTCAGAATTTTAAAATGGGACTGGAAAACAGATCCAAATTTCGACGGGACAGGCCTCAGAGTAGAATTTGTTTCTCTTATTTTGAAAGCTTCAACATATGGCATATTAGTGTTAATTTCTACTACAGAGTAAAAATAAACACTTACTTTGAAATCTGTATTGTTGACATGCTCAAATATTAAAGCTGGTGTCCTTGACTGCAAAATTAAAAAGAAAAAAGGCATATCATAAATTATTGTAACCTTTGACTTTCTTTAACAGTACTAAAGCTTCAAAAACAACATATTGTGGCAAATCAGTTTTGATAACCATTTAATACAGATCTACCCAAAACATTAATTACATAATACTGTATACCCATAGCACACATTTTTTTTGCCAGTTGCAAAAATGCATTTTTTCCCCTCTTATATAGATACCATTTTTCAGACTTGGAGTCTGTAGTTTTTCATGTGACAAAATATTTCTCAGCTGAAAAAAATGGCATACAAATAAAAGGGGAAATTTGGTATTGCATAGGGTGGCCCTGATGTCATTTGCGAGCTATCAGCACAATGTTGCCACCATCCATTGCACGGAGCCATTCGAGTCAGCAAGTTTTCAGTACCTGTTGTATTAACAGGAGAGAGTGACGTCTTCTACATGTACTCTACTACTACTAAACCACACATGCACCTCGTCCATACTCCTCTGCGAAACCTCTAACGAATTGGTACATGCAGGAATGTGTGTGTATGTGTAGTGAAACCTGACGTGAAGTTCGTTTCTGTGTAATACTTGTTATCTGTCGTGATGCCATCTGCCACCAGTTTTTCTAACTGTGAGTGAACTGTAATGATTGAATAATTAATCGTAGTAGTCTACATGTACTCTAGAATTTTCCCGTAATTTTGACCATCCCGACTTTTTTTTCATAAAAATGTTCTTTCAATGAATCCTACTTGAATTTTTATTATTTGCTGATAAAAAGAATTGAAATTATTTTACCATCTGATAAATTACACATATGATAATTGGGACTATAAATTTGAATATTTATTTTGCATATATATTTGTCTTTTTTTGGAATACATTCTAATCTACTGAGATTTGCATTTGAGCTTCATTTCGCCCCATTAGCATTTTTTCCAGAAACTTGAGCAACGATTGGCAATTTCGCTCACTTTTAGCATTATTCAGATGTGCCAACTTTTGAAATCCAGAAATTCTCCAGAGGGTGGGGGGCCCCCCGACACTTATAGACTCGATCAAAAAAAAAGGTTCATAAAAAAAAACTTGTTTTTTTTAAATAAATTAAGAAAAAGTTATATTCTCTCTCCCCCACCCCACAAGGCAGGTTCTGCATTGCCCCTGAGAAGAATATAATTCCATGCTAGTCTTTCCATGCAGAATAGAGAAATCACATCTACATACTATTCATAAAGTATGTGTTTCCTTTTGTGGATGCTATCAGTGATTGATAATCTTGGGTATATGAATTCTTAAAATCTTTATATTTAGCTGTACATAGCTTAAAGTTTTAAATTTGCTTTCTGAAGATGTTTAATCGGAAGAAACGATTAAAAAAAATTCAAACTACAAAGCTGCGGACGAAAAAACGTGTTTACCGCGCAGCTGTTAATGGAATACAATAACGATTATACAGGAATTTTGGCAACCAAGGTCATGCCCCTGATTCATGATTGCCGATAAATGCTACGAAAACAAAGTCGCGTCTTTGCCAGTTGCTTAAATGCGGTCACAGACTTTTTTACGGCTGCTCGATGGAAATGACTACGACTGTCCTCTATGGGTGCTTTCCCTAACGGCGACTGTAATTACTGACGCCACGACAACATGAAAGCTCGCGTAAAATCTAATTTTCTGCCAAAATCCGGTGAAATTTTAACAAATCCGGAGAGCGGGAAAAAGGATGAAAAATCGGGAGAGTTGGCAGGTCTGATTATTTTTAGCAATTTCCCTAATTAGAATCCCAATATTTCGCATACCTCATATTTCTCTTCAGGAAATATGATCAGTCAATTAATTAGTGAAAATTGGAGGGACAGGAATTTCTTTTCAGGATTTTCCATATGTGAAACACAATTTAGGAATTTTTTTAAGAATTTTCCAATAAAGATATGAAAAATTAGAAGAATCTGGTTTCGGAACGGAAGATTTTGACAAGGCTGGTAAATTGGAAGCATTGGCACCTATCCTCTTAATATTGCCACATATTTCAACATACATCCAAATAAACATGATCCTTTGAGGAAGAAAAATGTCAGATTCAAATATTAGAGAAAATGCCTATAAAAAAAGGCCGCCTGGCGGTCGAGTGGTTAGGGAACTAGCTTCTCACTGTGCAGGTCTGGGTTCGAATCCCGGTTCGGGCATGGATGTTTACTAACACTAACAAATTCCCTGGACGGATCATGCTGATCCCTTGGGAATGCGTGAAGATCACATTATTAAATAAAATAAAAAAATTTAGAAAAATTATTTTTAGAAACATCAATTCTTGCACATACTAATTTAGCAATGATATGTAGAATATATTTTAGGTACCAATACGAATTTTCTAGTTGCCATGGAAACCTGGCATTCATCAAGCACTGATACAAACTATGCTCAAAGGCAATCAAAAATCATAAATAAGAAGAAGGGTTGCTGCTCAACATGTAAGAATCTACTAACCCAGGGGTTCACCAGGTGCGCCACCAACCCCTAGTCAAAGGCACCAAAGAGTGGTGGCCGACAAAGGTTTTCCAAAGAAATTCTTTGTCAACTTGCTCTGGGGAGCTGTAGATAAGCATTGATTAGGGCAAGGGCGCTGCAGATGGAAGAAGTTATCGATTAATCATACAAAAAGTTCATGAAAAATTAATCCCTAAATGACCAACTCACCACAAAGTCTTTGACGACTGCTTGCAGGCAGATGATATTAGGACCACCTCTAAGATTCTCAAGAATCTTGATTTCTCTTTTTATTTTCTTTTTCTTCACAGGCTGATTTGTGAGAAATTGTAAAAAAAATAAATTTCATTAGCAACTAAGAAAATATATGTAACTGAATTTACAATTTGTAGAACAAACGCAAATAAAAAAACAAATATTATGTAGCTCATTGGTAAAAAAAATAGGGATGGGCGGAAAGAATTTTTGCACATTTACAGGATATTATGCCACGATTATAAAATTTAGAGAGAATTTTTAGATTATCCAGTTGGAGGATTCTTACTTATTTTCATGAATAAATTTCAGCCCTTTTGCCTTCACAAATAGATGTTAATGATATGAATATCAAATACAGGGCGATTATAATTGAAGTTCCATACTCACCTGAATACAGCCAAATTTTCAGGATATTCTTAATGAGACCATGGGAGAGAGATTTATACGATAAAAAAAATTGTTTAATTTTTGATCACCAGATAAATAAGTGGCGCGTTTTAAATTGAATTTTCTTTTTTCCCCATGGTCTGTATAGTGTATATAACAAGTTTCAATGGAATACGTCCTCCAGAATGGGTGCTACATAGGTCTGAGTAGTTTCAGTATACTGCCACCACTCAACCTATGAAGAGTTCTGATAGAGGTATTCTATCGAAACTTGGATTATATGGACCACGGAAAAAAGGAAAATTCAATTAAAAAAACCACTTATTTACCTGGTGGTCAAAAATTTAACAATTTCTTTTATTGCATAAATCTCCCATGGTTTCATTAAGATATTTTGAAAATTTGGCAGTATTTCGTATAAGTAGTTTGAAAAACTATCCAGAGTAAAGGAACTTTATTTATCCTGTATATTTACAAATTCTGATATCTATATTAACATTTACTTATTTTTTTTTCGATTCAATGATTCGATATTTAGACTCCAAATATTCAAGACAATGTTTTACCAATTTCCTTCTTCAATATTTTAAAGGTCAAATTAAGATAGTGATTTTTATAATTTTTCCCTTTTAAAACTAATAATATATACTTGTTTTCCTGGGAAATTCCCAAGAAAATTGATGAAAAATACAACAGGAACTGCATATTTTTTTCCGCCTGGATTTTTTAAAACAAAAATGTGCCATTTTGTTTCCGTATTTTCAATGAACTTTTATTCTAAATTATTATTTTGTAAACTTAAAAGTATGACAGTACATATTGATATAAATCATAGGCGGCACTCAAACGCTTTTCAAAAATTAAATTCTATTCCATTTTTCAAACTAAGAAATTCTCACCAACTTTTAAACCATTCTTTCTTATGAATGATGGTCTTGTAGACTGTCAAACCTTTACTTAGTATGGTAGGCCCTCTTAAAAAAATAAATATGCGATGACATTGATTCAATGCATTTCTTCTCGGTTTTTCATTTTTGGGCATAGTAGCTGGATGTCCCACATGTACAAGATTCAGGATTGTGCGCATAGGACAAAAAATTGTATAATACAATTACTTTGTATATCTATGAATTCTTGGGAGCCCTCATCTCAACCCCTCTTACAAAGTGTGTAAGGGGGAGGAGCAAACATGCCCCCAGTCCCCAGATGCCCACGCATGGTGAAGTTAAGACGAACTTCAATACCAATATACGTACATACATAATCTGCATTGCGATAATCAAATTTATGACAAAAATGAAAACAAGTTAGAACTTAAAAGAGTGACAAACTCTTAAGTTCTAAATAAGAAGGCACCTGAACAATATTTTGCAGGAATGGAAACAACGCTCCTGTCCTGTAAAACTGGACCTATGGTCTGCATGTTAAATACACAGAGTGGCACATGCATCAAAAAATAATCTTGATTTATCAGGGCTTGGAAAAAGATTGCCCCCCCCCCCGATATAAACAACCAATATTGTGTCTTTCATAATGTAATAATTAACATTTTCCCCATACGATTCATTTTAATCCATCCTGCTTTGCAGTAGAGCCTTATTTCTAGCAATTGGAGATTTTCGCAATAATTTGCAATCTTATTTACTTTTGGGATCATATTGGCAACAACAGCCAATTTCCTGTACTTCAAATCCTAATTTTCTTGAGCAAACATGGTCAACCTGGGATTACGGGGACTGAAAGAGTATTCTTTACAGGTTTTTCATTCAAGTGAAGCACTATTTGAGAATTTTTAAGGTTAAAGCAATTATTCATTTTTATCATAAAGAGATGAAAAATCTGATCCAGTTTCTGACCGATGAAGATTTTAATAAAGGCTAGAAAATTAGAAGGCTTCTAGGTAAATCGAAAGCATCTGAAATCATGTGTCTGGTAACAGTAATTTCATTAGGGGGAAAAAACCCAATCCTACATACCTTTAGTATCTTTACGACACATTTTTCATTATTTGTGATGTTGATAGCTTCGAAAACCTCACTGTACTTTCCTCGTCCAAGTTTCCTCACGAGCTGATAATTGTCTTGGTTACTAATCAACAAGAGTAAAGAAAAAACGAGAGCAATGAAATTCAAGGTGGTAATTTACAGACTATACGAAATATAATATTGACACAAAAAAAAAAACCATATCAGGAATAAGCAATGCACAGCCTCATCTTTTTCAAATCCCCAAAAATAACACAAAAACTTGATTATGGAAAAAAATACAATCGCAAACAAAAGGCTTCTGAACTACAACACTGATATGGTTTATTGTAGGCTCTTTCGAAAACTGTTGGAATGGACACATTTTTGGTAAATTTGACCGATTGTAGCTAGAAAGGTTTTGCAAAATTGGTGTACACAGGTTTTGGCAACAATTCAATTTTGTACTTTCTTTATCTTTCAGCACTTGTAGCTCACTATTTAATACAGATATCCTGACAGAGGTGGTGCCATCTTACAGGATTTTTTCTGTTCTTTCCAAATGTGTACTCATTTTATACAAACACAAAGGCAAATTGCCCAAATCGTGGCTGAAATAAGATGCTCATAAAAATATGGATGTCAAATTGTAACCAAAATACAGCAACCCAATATAAAAGCATATATCACCAAAGAAAGAAAACTAATAATTAATACTATATAATACACAACCCATAAAAAAAGATTATAGTTGTCTTATCTAAGTATTCACAGCTTCTTGATTTATCCCACAATGTATATCATACTTCTTTTAAACATGCCCCAATTGTGTTTAGAATTCATGACCCCCGGAGGTAAACTATTCCATTTATTCACAACTCTATAAGAGAGAAACTCCCAGCAACACCATAACCTGGAATTGACCGTTACAAAACAATACTGGTGTCCTCTTGTCGAAGCAGTTGATTGGCAGTGTATAACTCAAGGTTTATCCTATCCATCCCGTTGAATATATATATATATATATATATGTTCACACTTCAATCATATACTACCGACACCTTCATTTCTCCAATGTTAACACATATTCAAGAAAGCAACTCCTCCTTCATAGTTCAAGCCTTGTGTGCCAACAAGAACATGTGTAGCTGCTTTTTTAACATGCTGCACCCTTTTCATTTATATGTTGCTCCTTCAGAAACGTCACAAATTCTCAGACTTTTCCGCAATAATCCATTTCCCACCGCAGCTAGAAAACGATTAGAGATAGGACAGGGTTGCTACAGTGTTTTATGCTCCACATGGTGTCTGTCACTAGTTGATTTTCGAAAAGTGAAAGGGATCAAAAACACATAACCTTACAACTAAGAGTTGTTTCTGCTCTGTGGCATTGAGAGATTTTACAAATAGGCACAAAGCAAAAAAAATTGTATCCTTGTTTTTGCTGTTTTTTTTCTGAACATCACAAGTTTAGTGAAACATATTCAGTAATTATAATCTATGCAATTGTCTGATAAATCACAACAAGGGCTCAATCATACCAATCACTGTGAATAGAGTTGATATTTTTTTCACAAATAATAGAATATTATGTACCTTTAAACAAAAAATATCACATAACTTGGAACAGTATGAAACTCCAAATTTTCCAAGCATACCTTGGAATTTCAATTTTTAAACCTTTTCATATTTTTCCCCTCCTTAATACACATTTTATACTTCAGTTCAACACCCCTCTCCTACAAAAACTTTGAATACACCTATTTCTTTTTGCCCATCCACATTTGATGGGCTCCTAGTCAAAATTAAAAAAAGTTTACATCGTGGACTGCATCTAACAACTTTTGTAACTTTTTTTTAGAGTTCCCTTTAACTTCAACTTAACACAATGCACTCTACTGCAATCATAATCACATGGGTTATTTGGTAAACAAAATATTTTTTCAAAGAAACAGTTATTTTCCGGATATTATGCCGAGGCGAGCTCGGAAAGAAAAGTCATCACGTCTTCGCCGGGACTCGAACCCAGGCCCTCTTGCATACCGGGCAAGCATGCTACCATCTACACCACTGGAGACACATGACTCTGCCTTCCTAATTTCACGCACTGTGTCGTGAGGCGCTGAAGTAGAGGCATTAGTAGCTTCTCTTAACTCGCCACATGTGTCTCCAGTGGTGTAGATGGTAGCATGCTTGCCCGGTATGCAAGAGGGCCTGGGTTCGAGTCCCGGCGGAGACGTGATGACTTTTCTTTCCGAGCTCGCCTCAGCATAATATCCGGAAAGTAACTGTTTCTTTGATATCTCTGGCTGAGAAAGAAGCCATCTATATCTCTCTAAAATATTTTTTCTCTTTCAATTTCACAAGGTCGTCATAGGAAAAAATAAATTTCATTCAAGAGTGATATTGATAAATTTACGCAAAGAAAAATCCATGACGAAACAAAAAAATCATTCATTTATCAGGACACTTAGTAAAGTGCTTCGATGAGTATCACTTACCCCCATTCGACAACATGAGATTCATAGTCCCAATACTCCCTTGGCCTGTGCGAATTCACATCAGCATAAACACGTGCTCGACTAGGAAGAGGCATTCTAGAAAACCCCGTAGCAAAAGTGAAAAATCTCAGAAGCCTATGATTGAATAAATAATTCACGGACCCTATAAAAAGAACAATAAATGAAGCTTTAATAAAACTTGGTGAATTATATATATTTATATTTAATGTCATCATAAATACACAATCAAAATACAATATGCAAATGGTGAAACTAAAAATATTCATGAGACAGAATAGTCTGGGGGTTCTAAAACTTTTTTCACCTGTGGTGTGCCCCTTTCCCTAATCAATGCTTATCCGCAGTTCCCCAGAGCAGTTTAACAACGCATCTCCTCTTTGGAAAACCTTTGTCAGGGCCACCGCTTCGCTCCATTCCTGATGGAGTTGAACAGGGGCAGATCTTGGGGGGGGGGGAGGTGAGTGATTACCGCCTGAAGCAAAATGCGATAATTCATGAAATTTTCAGAACTTCTATATGATAATATTGCAACAACAAATTCAAGACAACTTTGATAAAGAAATGGGTAAAACAGTTTTTAGTCATAAAGCCATTAAAAAACGCTGGGATGGAAAAGAAAAAAAAAACGGGACTATCACGGAAAATGAGACAAAATGCAGGACATGGTCATCCCATGCAGAGACTAATTTTTTTACCAATTTCAACCCCCCCCCCCTCGGTTCCCAATGCGGGGTGATTCGAAAGTGTGTGAACAGAATTTTTTTGCATTTGGTTATGGTTTCATCATTATAATAAAACTACTTTTTTGGAGATAGCGAAGGGGGAAATTTGTCCATAGAGGTGACCACCAGGGCTTAACAAATCCTAGGCACCAGATCGTCGTGGCGATTAAAAAAAATAGAATTGGCACCAAAAATATTTCGTGCATGATCCAATTGGTATCTGAGGGCAACACCAAAATTTTGGAATTTATGTCAGTGTGTCTAACAGGGAAAAGTTACCATAGCCTTGAAAAGTCAGGAAGAAAAAAAAGGGTTTTGCAGTTTTCTCAGCACAGGAAAAAAAGAAATTTTTGGCTCCTAAAAATGCCTTGTTGACAGCCAAAATAATAATTCTTGTTGAAGAGCATAGGTGCCAATTAACAGACTCGAAAAATCTGCAGTTTATCACGTGATGACATATTCCACATCAAAGAAAACGTGGCAAACAATTGAAAGGGAAAACTGACACTTGGGGAAGTCCAGTTTCTCCGTGACATATTTTTCACTTTCCCAGATTTTTTTTTAGCAATAATTAGCCACTTCACTTGCTTTTGGCATCATATTGATGATAACTACCGATTTTTCATGTACTCAAATTTCTTATGTTCCCAATATTATTCCTGAGAAAACGTGGTCAGCCTAGAATTGCAAGGACTGAAAGAGTAGTTTCTTTAGGGATTTTCTATCCAAACAAAGCACAATGAGGACTTTTAGTGATTTTCCTATGAAGATACAGAAAAAATCGGAAGAATCTGATTTGACCAAATTTTAATGAGGCCGAAAAATTGGAAGGCTTCTGGATAAATTAGAAGTATTAGCACGTATAGAAGAGCTTGAAATAAAACTATTATCAAGCCATGAAATAAGAGTGACCTATGAGAGGGTTTTAATGTAATATATTTTTATATTCAAAGCACTTCAGTGTGTTTTCTATTATACATTCTGAAACTTTATTTGCAGTTATTTTTCATATGAATTTAAATTATCTCAATCCTTTCCCCGCTTTTATAAATTCAATTGATCCACATTATAACAGGCACAAAACATCAGTTTACCCAGGTACCCATGATGTTAAGACAGATATGCATAAAACCTTCAAAAGAAAGTTCTTTGAGCTCTAGCCCAGGGTAGGCGGTTGAAAAGATCTCGATGAGGGTTGAGGGGATCCCGGAGAAGACAAAGGGGCCCATGAGAAGAAAATATTGTCCAAAAAGGGCAATGGACTGAAAAAAGTTGAGAAACTGTTACGGTTTGCAAGTCAATTTTGAGAATGTCCAAGTGCATTCCATTGTTTCAAAAGTTGAAGCTATACTGTAGGTTTGAAGCCAAAAAATGAACAAAAAGTGATTCATCAAAGGAATTCTCAATATTACCTCTCATGAAGTTTGACATCCATGATTTAAAAGAGTAAAAAGGAATTGAAGAGAAATTCAAATTGACAAAAAAGAATCCAAAGGTGATATGAACATCTGCAAGCTGAGATTCAGAGATAGAACTTTCATACTGATGAGAAAGCACCTTTATTTTTTTTTAAGGGTTCGAAGATGTGAGAAGAAAATATTTTATGTTCTACTGAACCAGACCCTTGCTAAAATAAAAGACATAGCATTTGCATAGGTACTAATTCCTAGACTTGGAAAATCTGTAGTTTGTTACGCGAAGACACTTCACTGACTAAAAAAACATAGAAACAAGAGGGAAATTCGAAGAGGGGATTTGCATTGGCTGACTTTATTTCCTGTCTTTGGCAAATTTATTCAAAGATTTTAGTAACAATTGGTAACTCTGATGTCTTACTGCCAATATCATGCTTTTGGCATTATATTTGGTGACAATTGATAGCTTGCTGTACTTGGAATCCCAATTTCCCATGCTTTTTCAACAAGGAGAACAGGAGGATTTTCCTTGGGGATTTTTTCATTTTGACAAAGCACAATTTCAGGATTTTCCAAAACATGAAAAATCAGAAAAATTTGGTTTGCAACCGGATGATACTAATAAGGCCAAAAAATCTGAAGGCTTCTGGGTAAATCGGAAGCATTGATTTTTATTATTTTCACAACCAAACTGACTCTACACAAGAATGTTGCCTTTGTTTTCTCTGGTCTGTTTTTTTATTTTTATGTGGCATATATCCTTCCTTCCCCCCCCTTTTGGCATTTTATAGCAATCCTTTTTCCTCCTTTATTATGGGGTTTATTATCATTGTTTTTTTTTTTTGGGACATACACTGCAATCATGTTTTTATTTAACCCACTGTTTTTCACCAAAGCCAGACAGATTTTTTTATATTTTTTTTTCTCTGCCATCACATTACAGTAAAAAAGCCCCAGTAAGTCATTACTCTGGTTAAATCATTTTTCTTCAAACCCGTCCAGTTTCCATAAATAACAATGTTCATAAGATCTCGTTTATTTGTCGATAATTTCAGTTAAGTCAATGAAGTTTTATCAATTCTAGCAATTTGGTTAATCAGATGGAAAAAGTTGTAGCCAAATGAGAGAGAACCTCAGCCAAATTGACGCGCCACAAAATGAGAATTCCAAAAGAACTGTCAAATGGCCAATTCAACCATAAAGAGGCCAGCCACATGGACCCTCAAGATTTTTACAAATTCGATGGTTCATTTATTTGCCAAATTAAACATTTTGTCACAATTTGGTACAATGGCAATCGGCAGAGCGAACCCTGGTCGTCATTATGGAAAAAAGTTTGAAAGAGGAACATACATTTCTATTGCTATCTTTAAAGAAAGAGCTCGATAACATTGCGCTTTATGTTCAAAAGTGACCATAAAAGACGTATGTACCGAAACGGAACAGCTCAAATAACAAAAGTGACCCTGAGGAAGTTCATTTGCTGAATGAAAAAAAAAATTATTGAAGCGTTAGAGACTGTTCGAGTTAGACCTGATTCCTGTGCCTTGATTAAGTTGGGACTTCACACTTTAATCTTTGTTGAAAAGCCAGACATTCTTTCTTAAAGTTGAGAATTTCCTCCAATAATGTCTTTTTTGCATTGCTCAGGACTATCTCAAGCCAAAATTTAGTCGTGTTCAAAATCACGACAAATGTTTGTATCATGAACTATTTGATAAAGAATTCAAAGCTCTCAAAAAAAATTATGCATATAATTAATGTGTATTAATTTTATTGTAGAAAAATGCTAATTAAAAACTATTCTGATAGCAGTTGATTTTAATCTAAATTAAAAAAAAGGGGAATATAAATCATAAATGTTTCAACGTATTTTATTATAAGTTGGACACTAAATGCTAAAAAAATTAAAAAATTTCATTTTTTTCCCTTTATAATCTATAAATTTTATTGATATTGTAAATGTATCCTTCTGTAGATTATTATATAGCTTGAAATTTAAACGATTTCAACAGTATCGGAACTGATGGTACCTCACTCGATTCGTCACTACGTTTAACCCATCATAAAATTTTCAGTTTTTATTCATAACCCCATCAACCAATGACGTTTTTATTTATAGTTGTCTTTTAAGGTCATTTTTTTCATTTTTAACAGCTATAGTACTGCCCGTTTTTTTGGCTATGTGTTTTGGTGATTTTTTTTCCTTCACAAGGAAGATGACTAAAAGCATGACCTTGTTTCACTCTCTGCTACTTCTCGTTTCAAACACATTGCCAAGAAACATTAAACCATAGCTGCTTGTTTTCTTCTCACTAAAACAAAAAGTAGCCAAAAGGATTATATTGTACTGAGACATCAGGGGCTACACAAATCCCAGGTTGATATAAAGACTAAAAAATTAACACATCACATTTGACCGCGAATCTTATTACAGTAAAAATGATTACAGTAAAACCCTCTTTCACAGTCACTGGAAATTCAAAAAATTTGCCTGCAGAACAGAGGTGACCATTAATCAAGGGTTTGAAATACATTCTTCAATTATACAAGGGATATTATTAGATCGTGAAAGATGGGAGTCACAGCATCGCAGGGGGGTGACCATTAAGTGAGGGGTTTTACTGTACTAAATTAGTCAGCAAAAACATGAAATTACAGTAAATAACCCCCTCAACGGACACCCTTCTTTCAGAGTCAAATAATAATTCTCCCCTCGTATAATAAAAGTATGCATTTCAAATCCCTCAATATAGTCACCCCACCCCTTTTACTTAGATTTTTTTTGTCCTACTGGTGACCGCAAAAAAAAAGGTTTTACTGTACCTCGGCACATCCATCGAACATGTGCTAATTTCAAGCCCACTACCACTAACCTCGCTCTCACCCGCACTAATTTCTTGATCAAATTTCAAACACTGCATATTAATCCCAAGTACTAAACAGCAGTTAATAGAAGGGTTCCTAATGTTAATAAAATACATATGAGAAATATGCACACACATACATATGTACAGAGTTCACTCAAACACACATGTAATACAAGATCCATGTAGTAGCCCCACGAATTAGTAGTTAAACTTAAAATAGGCATGAAGATGGAGCTTACAACTTATTATAACATTTAAGGCTTCAATTTTTGTATAGCACAATTAATAATGGTTGAGAAATGAGCAATATGCCCACACCCTAGTTGTCTTTAGTACAAAAAAAAAATATGAGAAATTAGTAAACACGATTTCTATAAAAAAAAATCCTTTCAATGTAGGTTAGTAAACAACAAGAGGAAGATCGTATCGATACACTGTTTTCACTGGTGGTGTAGTGTTATTTAGTGGAGGATGTAAGAGAGCATTTTGAAACACTTGTCATAAACAACTGGGATGGTGAGGGGGAAAGACGGCTTGGAGGGGTGAAACCGGCGTCGAGACGGAATCAATAATCAGGAAACAAATAATCCAAACGATTGTTTACTCACACAATTGTGGGAATTTGTACTTGAAATGCAAATTTCTTAATTTCGACACATTGAAAATCGTGGAATTAGTAAGCACACAGGAAGAACAATATTCTACAAAATGGCCGACGAACCAATGAGAGTGGATGATGGTGGTGGCGGTGGTTAATGGAAGATTATTTTCGGTAGTATACGGTTAAAAAAAACTCGCTAGACCTTCTACCCGATTTGGCCGCTAGGTGCCACAGAAACAGCTCACATAAAAAATAAAATGATAATAAAAACAAATCTAATTAAAAAAAAAACAAAGAGAGGATTTTAATTTTGAAAATTTGATTATGTCGTTTGTTTGAGATTTTAAACCCTCTATAATTATTAAAATTTTTTCTGATTGCAGTGTTTTTATAAAATTAAAGAAATAAATTTTTTCCACGTTGATTAAATTTTTTTTGTCATTCAATTGGGAATGAAAATGGCTACTGAAATCGTAAATGATATAAATGCTAATTGTTATTGACTAGAATTGATTATAATTATTTATTGAAAAATTCATTTACATACGTTTACTAAAAACGACGGAACATATCTCCTCTGACTAAGCTGACCATATTTCCTCGAGAGAAATACGCCAAATTAGGATTCCAAATACGGGACATTGCCAATTATCGCCAAACATATTGCCGAAACCAAAAAAATTGCCAAATATTGTTGAAAGACGGAGAAATCAAAATGGCGTGAAATGAACCATTACTGAAAATTGAAGTGGATTAAAATGAATTCCACGAAGAAAAAAGTTCACCAAGACGAATGTGGGAGATTGAAATTCTCTTTTAAGTTGTAATCATCATAAAATAAATTATGAGTTGAAAAATAATTTCAATCTTTGACTTCAATAAAGAATAAATATTCAAGTAGGCTTCGTGTAAAATACGGGAAAAACTGGGACACTTTTGCTAAAAAGTCGGGACGACCAAAAAAACAGAAAATACCGGGACTGTCCCGGGAAATACTGGACTTATGGTCACCCTAGCTCTGACCATACTTATTAGTGGTGAAAAACCATTTCTGCTCTAAAGCCGGGTTTTCGTAGGAGCAAGTTTCTACAGCGCGTGCAGCGTGAAAACTCTGATTGGTCAAAAAAAACCCTGAATTTCAAGTTTTTAACCAATCAGCATTTTCACGCTGCACACGGCGCAGAAATTCTATTCCTCGGAAAACCCGGCTTAATAAGGAAAAGTACGGAAACATTTGAGGCAGAAGAAAATACGGGATATCGCCGAAAATGATGCCAAAGGTGAGCGAAATTGTGAACTATCGCTAAAATCGCCAATGGTGAAAAAAAAAGAAGAAAAATTACAGCTTTACAGTTTAAGGGTGTGAACATAGTGCGTCTGTATTTCTGATTATGGAAAACCGTGTCGTCTCTGATTCGTTTAAAACCCGAATTTTTTTCAAGCTAAACAAGTTAAATTTCGAATTTTTGACCAATTAGAGACGACGCGGATTTCCAGAATCGGAAATGCGGTCGCACTATGCTCACACCACCCTAACACTTGATTTCAGTAAAGAACAGAAATTTACGTAAAGCTTCAGGAAAAATGAAACATTTCACAGAAAAGCCAGAGAACCAAAAAGTAACAGCCATATGGTCACCTCAGGGGCCATTTAAGTATTACGTCAGCAAATTTTTAGCCATTTTTTGTCCCCCCCCCCTTGTCAGCAACATCTCGTCAGCACTGCCCTCTACCTACTAATGCATATTGTTGGGATAAGAAACGTACGCAGGAGGGGGAATGGGGGCTCATGCGTCCCTCCAGACTAAAAAAATATTTTTTAATGTAAAAAAACATTTAAAAACAATTAAAATTTCGAAAGAAAACACCTTTATACGTTATTATAATCGATTTCTGTTGATTTCAATGCTATTTGAAGGATAAGAACTCAAAAGTTCTCTTTAAGAAATTCATTGCGACCCACCCTTTAAGCCATGGTAAACCCTGGACTCGCGGACCACATGTGGCCCTGAAGGTTATCTGATGTGGCTTCTCCCCTTAAAAGCAATTTTCTGAAAATGAAATAAGCGGTACATTTACACATCGCTTAAATAACCCGTGGCACAATCCCAGAGCATTTAAGTGGTTCATGGCACACTTTCAGATCACTGAAGTAAGCCCGTGGCACATTCGAAGATCACTTAAGTAACCCGTGACACAGTTCCAGAACACCATCCAATATTATAAAGCCTACATATTTGAAACTTTGTAGTAAAAAACTATTGAGTAAATGCTTACATGGCTTAACTCAAAACGCAAATGAGAGTTTCAATAACGTCATTTGGATGATAATACCAAAAAATGTGTTTGTTGAGTTACAAACCCTTCAGTTAGGAGCATATATTGCTGTAATTAAATTCAATGATGGTTTTAGAGGACTTTGCCAAGTTATGGATAAGTTGAATATAAGCAAATGCTCTTTTACAGCAGAAAAATTCATTGATTTTGACTTTGAACGTATCAGAGAGTCCAAACGACATTCACTGCCTTCCACGAAAATGGCTAGAAAAAAACTTCGAGGTGCTCGAAAGAATAAAAATCGTACCGCTGAAATGAAACAAGGTGTGATGTACAAAAGTGGTGGATTTTAGTACTTCAAACATTCCCCTACCTCAAGTAACTTAAGAATGAAAACTTTAAACGCGTTTTACAGAAAATGATATTTTTGACATTTTACTTGAGTTTGTGACATGATTTCTGAAAATCAACTCACTGTATCATTACGAAATTTTAATATGATATTGTATTATATATTGTTGAGGTTATGAACCAAAATCTAAGGTCTATCACATATACTTTTTGAATTACTGTGTTTTATAGACGAAATATTGGATGAAATTTCGAAAAATTCACATGTACATTAACGTATTTGAGTGTAACTTATGAGCATATCACACAATACTTTAGATTTTGGTTCATAACCTGTAGTATCACTAGCTAAATGCACTGTGAAAATCACAAAACATTTCATTCACAAAATTTTTTGCAATCATGTTTCGAATATTATGTGAATTTTGCCTAAAATTTGACATAAAAATGAATTTTTCATAGAAAATAACATAGGTAGACCTAAATTTGTTACTGTTTCCATCATTTCAAGACACTTTCAATCAAAAAATGTTATCAAAGTTCACTTCTCAACCATTTTATAGAAAAGTGCTCTCGAACGTAGTCGGATACCTTAAACGATCGTGGTACATTTAGAGATCACTTTAGTGACATGTGGCACAATTTTAGAGCACTAAAACGGTCCCCCAGTGAGGTTCTACATCATTCAAGTTACCCGCAGAACATTCCTAGATTATAGAAGAGTTGATCAACTTTGCCCAAGAATATTAAGAAGACACCAACGAATAAGGCAAATACACGATTCGTGATTTCTTGTATTTGCCTTATTCGTTGTGTCTTCTTAATATTCTTAGATTACTTAAGTGATCCGTGGCATAATTACGGTTCACCTGAGTGGTGTGTTGCAGTTCCAGAGCACTTAAGCAGCCCGGACACATTTCCTGAGCACTTGAAGGATCCATGAAACATTTAGAGATCGCTGAAGAGACTCTGTAAGGAATTTATCAGTGAGAAGTTCAGGCGCCCACAATCTATCGAAAGGTTTTCTCGTTTTTGACAGACCGGGTAAGATGCCATTAAAAATATTTCATATTTTTATAAAGGGTGGTTGGTGACGTAAGTATCATCCAAACACCCCCCCTCCCCTTGTCATCAAAAGTCAGCAAATCGGAAAACTCTCCCCCCATCGATGCTGACGTAATACTTGATTGACCCCCTTATCCATGGATTATAAAGAAATGCAAGTTATATCTAAGATTTCAGTTGCGATCGCACTTTAATGAAAGTACGAAAATTGAATTGAAAATTACGGAAAACCAGCATCTGCGATTTTCACTTCAGAGCATGGTAGATAGATGGCAGCACCCCTAGAACAAGCCTAACGCTGACAATACTCGCACAACACATTCCAGCATATCCCAATTCATGAGAAATTCCCCAGAGGAATGTTCATGAAGTTCGTCTACGGTTAAGTAGTTTTGAATTGAAATGGTCAGCCCTTTAGTATAAAGGACTTTGAGCATATTTCAGTAATGATTGGGAAAGTTATTGATGTTTTCACTTCAAAATATATATATAGTTGTTCGACCATACGTCCCGTATTACTCGGGATGTGCCGAATTTTAACCATCTCGATTTGAAATCTTCATTGAAATCTGATTGAAATTATTTTTTAATTCATGAATCATATATCATGAACATTTCGTTTTTAATCCACTTCATAGCATGTTATAACTATGACTAAAGAATTTATCGCAAATTTTTGGTTATTCCACTCATAATTCTCAATTTTGCTTACATTTGGCGGCATTCAGCGATTTTTCATATTTTTATGGACGAATTACAGTCAGCTTATCCATAGCTGTCTTTTTTTCGAATGGAATCAATGAATAGAATTTTGAACACTTTTGGATCACGTGATATTTCCCTCTTTCATGAGGGACATGTAAACCGCAGACAACAAGGCCGTAGTGGGGGGGGGGGGGGAGAAGTGGGTGTCTGGTCTTCCCCCCCCCCACCCCGAAATGATGAGAAAATGACCTGAAAAAGATGGCCAAATCTATTGTTCTATCACTTTGATCGCCGAAATGAAAGTGCCCCCGAACGAAATTTCTGGCAACGAGCCTGACAGACAAGTAATCAATATGGCGATTACCTGCGCAACTCATGAAAGACATAAATCTAAATTAAGGAAACGTAGAAATGAATTGTTTTTTCTTCTTTTTGATGGGCGCTAGATATTTTATATTTTGAAAATTTTCTTGAAGTTCAAGATATCGATTTCTCTGTTTTTGTTTAAAAAAAAAATGCTTGCTGCCGAATTTCTTCAATGAGACTTTTTCGATCAAGTGATATTTCTTTCTTGAGGGATATACAAACCGTAGACAACCCGAGTAGCACACCGATATAGAACGACGTAGAGATTTCGATACCGTTCGACGTCGTTACCGACATCGCCGACGTACATAGTTCGACAGAGAAATTTGGATTATTTCAAAAGGGACCAATTATCGTACAAGATATTCTCCTTCGAAACGAAATGCTGTAAAAATGAGTCAAACTATTTTAGGGGAAATAAGATATTTCGGAGTTTCTTGAGTGAATACATTATCAGTATATCGTTCGGTATCGGCACGATATCGTTGTGCTACTACGGAAGGTAACGAATATGACAAATTCCTGCGCAACTCATGACACAAATTATAAATAAAAAACTTAGGAATGAATCTTTTGTTCTTTTTGATAGTCACTAGATATTTAAAATAAAATTTGAATTGAAATTGCAGTTCAAGTAATCGATCTGCTTGTTTTTGCTTCAAAAAATGCTTGATTAAAAATTTCTTCAATGCTATTTATGGGCCCATAATTAATTTCAAAACATCGTAAACTACATGGATTGAGATGCAGTTGAATATTATAAGACAATACGGAGACATTAATTTTCATTTTCGTACTTGAGAAGATATAAATAAAACGTAGAAATCAATGTGTTATTGCATGAATATCCAACTCAAACGTATATATATAGGTCCGGCTAATTATTTTGTATTTAATTTTCTGGTCCTTCGTATCTCTAACTGAACTCAATGTTTCGAAAATTGAGAATTCATTTCAATTTTTAACATTATTGATGTGGTGGAAATCCCACTTTTCCGCATTTCTACGGTAAAATCGACAATATTAACATTGATTTTTATGGGTGAACAAGTCCAGCACCTCCTAGAGATAGGCCTCCTATGCCCCATCTCCAATCACCATGCGGTATTTGTGAGCCAACCAGGAAGATTTTACGCTAAAATAAACGAAATAGGATGCTGTGGTTCAAAATGTGTCAAACTTGCTAGGTCTTAATTAAGGTGCCTTGATAAAGAAGCTATCAGACGACCTATCTCTAGACGGTGCTAGAGCAGAGATACGGGGGGGGGGGGCGTGGGGGGGGCACCCAGCATCAAAGGTGAAGTTGACTGATCTAATGTATATATGCATATATGAATTATCATCGCGCTTTCCCCCAGACTTCCAAGTCTGCCTATGGCTAGAACATCCCGTGCTTATCCAATATCTTCTAGAGCACCTGCTCTAGAAGGTATTGGCTTATCTCTCAGTCAGGCCCGTCATTTGGGGAGGGGGTCAGGGCCGTCTTAAGAGAATCATGAGCCCCCTGCCCAAATGATTTTTCTGGGACCTTGGGCAAAACTTATCTTGGCGTGGGAAATTCTCGAAAAATTCAACTACTCGTTTTTCTGAGGCCCTTTTTCTTGAGGTGCCCGGGTTGGCCCATGCGCTAAGACGGCTCTGGTCAGGGCTTTTGAAAATACACTAAAAATGGTATAAATATATATGTACAAATATATATATGCATTGAGTACATGTTCTTTCTCTCCCCCCCTCTTTCCGGAAAAAGTTGAAATAACGGCCCTGCTCAAAGTGATGCTGATTATGGCATGTTTTCAAAAAATCGTCATTTCAATGGGAATTATTTTGATGATGGATCAGCTTTTTAACGAAACACAATCATTTTGCCAAGAAATAGAAATGTCCCTATTTGATTGAAAAAATATGGTCATCACGTAAAAACTGTAATTTCTTGAATTTTCCCAAATAAGAATTAGACCAATCGTAGACGTCAAAACATTCAATAGAATCGAAATCCGTAGAAAAGAAGTTCGTAAGTGCTTTGATGACCTTGGACTTGTTTGTATTATGTGATTTCCGTGAAATTATGGTTTGTCATCATCCGGAGTGAAAGTTGAATCACCAATATTTTAAATCGCGCGATAGCGCTACGATCTATCGCGAATACTTCATCCAGGAAGATGTGCTCTTAACTCCGTGGATGAGAGGGATCCGTGCACGTATTTCGTTGACAACAGCTGCAAGATGCCTCTGTGTTTACGTTTCGGGGGAGGTGTAGCCAGTGCAAATGGCGAGCCCAGCAGCAGCTCCTGCTGTTGCGATCGCAGATGCAAGAAGGATCCGCACAATCCTAATCAAGTCATCCGGGACGAATCCGCCCGGAAAGACAACGGCTGCGATTCTCGCCAGACGAAAAACATTTTCAACGCCCTGCGGAGGAAGTGGCGACGACGGAACAAGAGGAAGGATCATCGGTGCTGCGACACCCGGAAGTGCTCTTGCGATACTCACGTGAATGTGTGTCAGTGCAGTGACGGAGCACGTGATTTTTGCGTAAAGCACCAACGATTAAAACCGTGGGACTCTGGATCCGAAATTTCATCCAAAGCCACTGACTCTGAGCAAGGTGCTATCAGGGATTGTAATAATGATGCTGCTGCGAGGAATGAAGCTCTAGTTGATGACAACAATGAATGTTCATGTTTCGGTTCTCCTAGCCGTCGAGCACTGAACAGCGTGACAGCAAAGGTTGTGAAGTTGAAAGCTGCAGCTTCCAGAAGCCTCTCGGATATATCCAACACTGCCAACATCTCTAGTCTGACTCACAAGACGGATTCGGAAAGCGAATTGACAAGGATGACTCCCTCGGTAGACTCCGAAAATCTGAGATCTTATTCGAATGGACTATGTTCAGAAAGTGTCGAGAACGTAGAACTGACATGCGGTATGGAAGAATCCACACCCCACTACACCACACATCCCGGCCAAAAGATCGGAAACTTGACCCAGGAGTTATACAAACTCTCCAAGTATGGTTGGTACTGGGGACCTATTAACCGTAGTGAGGCGGAATCGAAACTCGTTGACCAACCAGATGGCGCATTTCTAGTTCGCGACAGCTCGGATGACCGTTACATATTGAGCCTCAGTTTCCGTTCTTACGGCAAGACCCTTCACACGAGGATCGAGCACAGCAATGGCCTGTTCAGTTTCTATTCTCAGCCGGAACCCGAGGGACATGCTTCGATAGTTGAGCTGATAAACCAGTCCATGTGCTATTCGCAATCCGGGGTGTTCTGTTACTCGAGGAGCAGGTCGCCGGGATCGCCTTCTTTCCCGGTTAGGCTGACTAAACCCATTTCGAGGTTCACTCAGGTCCGATCGTTGCAATATTTGTGTAGATTTGTTATTAGACAATACACAAGATTCGATCATATCCAGAAGTTGCCTTTACCCGAAAGAATCAAGGGTTATTTAGAGGAAGGACACTATTGAAAAAATGATATTCAGATGAATTTTTTTTTTATTCTCTTTGAACAGAAACGGTGTAAAATTGATTCACTTTTGTTACTTGAAAGTGTGAAGTTCCTTTCGCTGAGTAATATATATCTATATATGTGCACTGTGATTAGTGTCCATTAAGTTAGTGCGGAAGTTTTTTATACGTGACAGCACTGTTTCATTTTTTTGTCTTTTGCCATTCTTAAATTTCCGAGAGTATGACAGTTGCGGTAAAATTCCCCACATTATAGAGATTGTCAATATCTAGTGCCTTTTTTTTTCTAACGCCCAACCTGATTTGCCGTCATTTTCAATAGTTATTGGTGAAACATAGTAATGACAGAAGAAATATTCTATTTCTTTAAAAATAATTTCTTCTCTTAATTTTCCAATCACACCTGAGCATTTTTAAGAAAGCTTTCTGGCAGGCATATTCTGACCGCTGGAGCTCATCGAGTCAAAGTAACAAGGTAATATGATAGGGGGAAAAAAACAAACATGAAAGCATAGTGATAAAAGTGAAATCACAAGGCAAGGTGTATGCAGCTCCATTTAAAACCTTGGTGACAAGTCATTTTATTGGAGTAACTGAAAACTTGTAAAAAACCCCAATAATCTATATATTGGGAACTAACGGGAGGTTTATCTGAGTCCTGTGCAGGGTTTAAGCTACAGTTGCATTTTTCGCAAAATGCAAAAGAAAATCGTACAATACGAAAAAAGTAACAACCACTTTCGCAAAAATGCGTACAGGAGGTACGCAATGAGTAGACGTCCAACCATCAATCATTACATTAGCATTGCAGCATTTTGCTAAAGCTTCCCTCCCCCCATTTTTGCGAAAGGAATTTTTTATCCAGTTTAAACCCTGGTCCTGTGTAGTCAAGTGGCTTGACAAGTCACCAAAGTGACTTAAAATTATATTGCCATTGGCACCCAAAATTTCCCATGTGTAATGATTAAATTATTAAAAATCAAATTATTTACCTTAATTAACCTTATATTAATTAATAAATTGATTTGAAATTATTTAGGGCCTGAAGACAATGCAAAGCTTTCGAAATTCTTGCAAGTGTTAGTGTCAACCTGGGAAAAAGTCATCAAGACCTAAAAAAAACTCGTATTTTGGCCCTTTTTTTCTGGAAAAAAATATATCCTTGACACCTAACTTCTGATTTATCAAGCTCTGGTTTACTGTGATTCTAAGAATTATGTGTTATAATCGTTCAGTTGTGTCTTTTTTTATTATGCAAGCGAGATCTTTACTCTGCCAACAATCTCGGTCTATGAGCAATGTGAGCAGCAGTTTGGGTTGAATTTAAGTAAGAAATATATAATTTTGGGTCTTATGATATTATCATTATCAAATGGTAATGCTATGACAGCCCAAGCATGTTATTTTTCGAGGAAAAATAGTCCAAGATAGTTTTTTTTCGCATACTTTTCCAGGTCTTGGCATGCTGATGTAAATTAGAAAAATTTTATGTTGGCCTCAGATTTACTGGTCAACACACTTGCTATGGTAACACAGATAATTCTTGCTTCCTATGGGCTGGCAAAAACGCTGATATTTTTATTTGATAGTGATTTAAATGAGAGACTTTTCCTTGCCTCTTCATGCAACAAAAAATTCCACTGTTTGGAATACTCTTGCAGCAATAAAAATGCAGTTCCTAGTGACCTGAGAAGTCAGGGAAAATATGAAAATATTTGATAAAAGTCAGGAAAAAAAAGCAACAAAATTTTTCCAAAATCTGGAAAGTTTAGATTTCAATTTTTTTTTCTCTGGATTTGTAGCGTAGGAAATTTTTGAGTTTTTGTCAAGGAAATTATCAAGCAGATTTTGCTGGAAACCCTTGAAATACCTTTGGACATATTGGTAGTGTATGCGACAATTTGAAGTGCTAAAAACTCTATTTTCTCTCTCGACCCTGATTCAATTGAGTAGTGACAACATTTATACAAGCATTTATTTAAATTGAAATATGTACAACTCATCCATCAATAAAGAAAATAATCTGTAAATTAATTCAAAATTTAACATAAAGTGGTCTATCATTAGGGAATGATAAGAATGGAAGGCTTAGAAAGTTTCAAGAGAATATTTTCTAAATTCTATATATGTTTTCTGAATAAGTGTAATAGAACACTGAATAAATGTATATGGAATAGGGCCAATATGTATTCTTATATTGGAAAAAAAAAAAATCTGCATGAGAGAACCTTGTGTGATAGAGACAAGACTTCTAGGTTGTTTAAGTCTTGCCTCACATCTTTACTGGTCACAAGGTACCCAAGCATGGGAATAAACACTCCTTCCCACTTCGCCCTAACCCAATTTTCTCTTCTTTCAAGCTGTGTACATCTACCACCTTTAAAGGGGATATTCTACGATTCCAGTGGCATCATGGGGGGGGGGGGGGTTAGGGAAAGGTAATAAACGGTCTTTGTCCAACATAAAAAATGATTGAGGCAACCGTTTTTAGGGGAAAGGAAAGCTTATGTTATTTCCACTTTTTTCTGATGCGGATCTGACAAATCACAACCCCGCCCTAAAGAAGTTTCACTTGAGTGCTGAAGCAAAATGAACTATCAAAACGTCACTTTTTTCCCATGCATGTTTCCAAATATGCATTTCAACGATAATAGGCCTATACCCATGAAATAAACCAGGGCTGGACAAATGCCAGGTTGCCATGGTGACTAAAAAAAAAAAATTGGTGCTGCAACTTAAAATTTTCTTTATGTAGTTACTGAATAAATGAAAACTCTACCACCAGACTTATCCTGTTGCCAAGATCTCTTCCAGTTCAACTTCATGGCAGAGTCTGGAAAAAATTATGTGTATAGTGTATCTGATTTTCAGTGCTGTCATCTATATTTCAGAAGTGAATTTTAATGATTGCATATTTGTATCGTTGTAAGTCTGCTGCTCTCTGTGACTAGAATTTTTTGTCAGGGAGATAGACTCTCATTCACATCTCACAGTTGGGAGAACCATAGAAAGCCAACCACCATCGTGGCACCGATGAGGTTTGAACTTGGGTCTCGCGATGCGAGTTCATATGATACTGATCACTACAGCAGCCTTGTGTTGTCAAATTGCAGGCTAAGAGCAGCAACATATGAAAGAGGTTCACTATGCCATAAAAAAGTAAAAAAAACCATTATTTTAGACCTCTATCTCTGGGTAAAAAGTTTTTGGCGCCTAGATTTTTTTTTTTTTTTTGCGATTTGTCCAGCCCTGAAATAAACCCAGTGACTGTCGTCTTTCTGTAACTGTTAGTTGTTGGTTTCATAAACCATATTTTATACAGCCAGTGAAAAATATATATATACCATATAATAATATTTGCGCTGTCACGACTCATCCATACACTTTTTAACAAATTACTATCATCCAAGTTCCATTATAATCGGTAAGTGTTAGCAATACAATCAAACTTCATTAAGATTTACTTCAGGGTTCCCAGTGACCTGAAAAGTCAGGGAAATGAGAAATATTTGATAAAAGTCAGAAAAGTTTCTGTGAACCCCCTCTCCTCAAAAAACAACAACAACAACACACCCCTGAAACTCAAAAAACAAAAATTAGAAATCTGGAAGGTTCAGATTTTGAATTACCTTATATACTCGTGTATAAGCCGAGTTTTTTGTGGAAAAATTCGTTCAAATAAGTGTGTGTGGTGGGGAGGGGTCGGTTTATACTCGGGTCAGTTTTTGATGAGAAAATATCGACTCCCGATCAGTAGTCATTTTTGTAGCAGTGTTTGAGAAACCAGCATTATTGGTATGGGATATGTTCAAACCCCACAGAACCGATAATGTCAAAGCCGAGGCAAAGAAATCGAAAACATCATTGGCTTTGATACCAGGTGGGCTAACGTAGATTGCACAGCCTTTAGTTGTAAGCGTCAACAAGCCTCTCGGAAACTATTTGAAAAATTTGTGGATCAAATGGATGAGTTCCGATGATAAAGAAACTACAAAAAGTGGTGCATTGAAGAAACCTGACATTGGCTTGGTGTGCCAATGGGTACATGAAGCGTAGAATTCTGTTTTCACCGAAATTATCATCCGATCCTTTAAAAAATGTTGCAACAGCAATGCGATGGACGGAACTGAATATATCCTCTTTGAAAGTGACAATGGCGATGACAGCCCAAATGAGGATAAAAACGAATATGCAGCACCCCCTATGATGATCTGATGGATTACGATGAGCTTGGCGACTCAGAGAAGAAATGGATTAAAAAGTCTGAAATAAGATTTTTTTTTCTCTGAAATGCACAGATTTTTTGGGGTCGGCTTATATATGGGTTTTCAATTTATTGTGGTTTTGGTGGTCCTGAAGTAAATGGGTCAGCTTATACACGACTATATACAGTAGTTTCTTCCGAAGTTTTGGTCGGAAAATTATCAAGCAAATTTTGCTGGAAACCCTGTAATTGCTTAATTAATTCATTTGAATTTAACAGCTGTAAATCTATTGATATTCATTCCCAGTAATTTCCTTTGCCTTCAGAAATAATGTTGGGATAATGCACAACAACTTGTAAACCCATACCAAGTTGTTCAGAGTATTTTTAAAAAGATATGCCACAAAATATATTGGGGAGGGGATGAAATAATTCTCAACATAGTATAATGAGGTAGGGATTTCACCAATTGGCACGAGTCACAGCTATTAGGATGCCACCAAAGTGCCTTGAGATCAAGCAATGGGTATAGCGAAAGATTTAAATCGCTCTAAGGCATCATGGACAGTTCTTGGGAATCCCAGTTCTGATATGTATGGCAAATAAACAAGTCGAACCATTTAAGTGTTCCTAAAATAGGAGGTGAAGTTCTGTCGTTAGTCAGTAATTATGGAAAGTTTTTCCTCTTTGTGCGACACATTTTTGTGTTTTAATGTCATTCTACAAAGCATTTGTATGTTTCTTCTTTCTCATCAATGCATTTTTTTATGTAAGCTGAAGCTTTTGCTGCATTTCTGTTCCTCTAATTAGTGTATATCTGATAGTGTTATTGTTAAACTTCACTTTCTCGTTTATTCGATTCAGAAGCATAAATAGCATTGTGGTCTCTTGTAATCATTTTTTTTTGGTGTTACGGAAAATGTTTATGACACAATCATGTTTTATTGTGAATTAATTAGCTTCCCCATGCTTTTCAATTGAGATCAGGAGATCAGGTTCCAGCTGGTTGTTTACAGATTGCAAAGGTCACACATGAAGATTACAAACATCTACATGTGTTGTCCTTGAGTGGTTTGCTGAAATTTCCTATCAATAGTGTACTCCTGTTACGAAATATTTCATAGTGAGCTAGTGTGCTATATGAACAAATGTCAAACTCAGGACTATCCACAGACGACACAAGGGACTTGCGTTGTGTCTCTTGAATTTTTCAGCAAAGGCTGTGATGCAAACAGGTTGAAAAATGGAAGAAAAGTAAAAATGATCAGCATCATATTTATTTGTTATCTTATGCAGGGCTGCCACTTGAGGGGGGGGGGGAGTAGGTGGGTTTGGTACACTGGATCAGAGAGGGCACAAATTTAACACTTAATCTTTCCTTCAACATTATGGGAGCAAGGGAGAGTGCCAAAATATTAGCTTGCCCCAGATTACGAAGCATTCAGTAGTGGCCCTAATCCTATGGTCAAAGTATGTAAGCATATGCAAACATACTTTAAAAATCAGACAGAATAACTAAATAGGAAAAAAAGGTTAGACAAATTGAAAGCCTGTATGGTGACATTGGTAAATATATACTCCTTACATAAGGAATCATTTTTTTTCCCTATGCAACCATATGGAACATTTTGTGATTTGGTGCTGTTAGCAAGAACCATAATTTAACACTGATACCAACAAAAATAAAACTTCACATTTTAATGTACAGTGAAACCTGTACAAAACAGAATGCCAACAGACTGAAATAATATTTCATTTTCGACAGATCAAAGCACTAGTTATCGAACACCGAATATCTTTTGATTCTGTTCAAAACAGGTTCTGCCTTGTAGTGTCCGTGTCTTAGACAAGTTTCATCATATAAAATTACTAGTTTTTGCATAATAAAGAATTATTTTTTCAAAAATAAATCCAGTAAAGTATGCGTTTTGCTTTTGTAAGCTGAGATACAAGTGCAATATTTCCCCATCAGATGAATGTGTATTTATTTTTTGTTTGCAATGGAAAAAAAAAAAACAATTTGAGGTTCATGAATTGTTATTTTTGAGTGTAAAATATTTGATAGTTTAGAAGCATTTTCGCACATGCGTGAACATGTAGTTATACTTAACATTAATGCAAGTAAGCTCAACCTTTTGGAAAGTGCAGACCATTTTATTGGTTTGTAAGCATGTCACTTGTCTTTAAAAATATCACGAGCTGTTTAAGGGGTCTGGAACTGCGCCACAGGTCAATTAAATTGTCTGGAAATGTTATGGTCCGATTAAGTGATCTGGAACTGGCATTCACAGCAAGAGGTCACAATGTGGTCAGTGCCAACTTATCGCATGGGCCCATCTGGGACCTCACAAAAATGACAACTAGTTGAAATTTTCAAGAATTTTTCAGGCAGGGCCTAAGAAAAATCACTTGACCGGGGGCATGATGCTCTTGAGACAGCCCTGAACGTGGGAGGATAACCATTGTTCAACCAAACAAAACTTATTTAAACGACTTAGTTAATTTTTACAAAATTAGATTTGATGCCGCAGGCCATGTCAGTTGAGAGCTACATTTGGTCCGCAGGCCATGGATTGAACATGCTGTATAGGAAAATGACACAAAATATCAAATCTGTTTTTAAAAAAAAAAATCAGAATAACAATGAGAATGAAAAGCTGTGATTTTTTTTCTTATACCTTGTAAACATGATTCATGCGTTCATATTTGATATAGCGAAATTCAGTTGTTTTTATGATGTGATTTTTTGCAAGTATCTTGTAATGAACTCTCAGCTTTGTTAACAAGTAACTTTTACTTTGAAGCTTTTAATATGTGCTAATGCAATCAATGTTATGGTGACATTTATTGGAAAGAAAAAGGAAAGTTTAGAATTAGTACAACGAAATATATGATTATGCAAACCTTACCTTAACATAAAATGTTATCTCCTCCATAAAGTGCTGTTTAATCCTGTACATCAGGGCTTGACAAATCTTAAGTGCCAGGTTGCTAATGACTAGAAAATCAATATTGGCAAAATTTTCTATATGTAATTGCTAAATTGGAGTCTGTGAATGACATCAAACTTTCCGGTTTCACGATAGCGACTCTTTTAACATAGGATGATATTATGCCCAGGAAAAGTTGGAAAAAATATTATTTAGGATGTTTTTTCCGTAGAACAAAATCATGCTTGGTAAAGAAATTTAACTGGTGCCTAAATATTCTTTTGATTTGTCAAGCTCTCTTGTACCAGACCGAGTTATATATTTTTTGCAAATGCATTTCTTAGACATATAGATGGCTACAAGCTTGACAGCAGCATGCATGTTTGATATTTTTTGTAAAAGCATGCTTGAGCATCTGTTAGAGAATTTTGTGCAAGCATTTTTGATTGTACAAGCAGCTTGAAGATTGAATGAATTTTTATAATGTATACTTGTACAAGCAAAACTGAAAGCATGTATATACTATGCTGGTGCCTGTATCAATCTCCATGCTTCAGTGAGCTATATGCTTGGGGTTGGTGTTTTCTTCTGTAAGAACAAAACAGCCAAAATGAGAGCACCATAACTAGACATATTCCAAGTACAAATTGACTTGTATGTGACCATACTTATGCCATAAAGCGTTGAAAAGGGAAATTGTGCATGCTTGTACAAAAAAAAAAATTTTAACATGCCTGCTTATCAAGCTTGCAGTTGCTTGTGTAGCTGCCTTAAGTGTTCTAAAGCACATCAGAAAGTTGCCGCAGTTATATCTTCCAAAAGGTGCTTTCGAAAATGAGTACAAACGCTTTTATCCAATCAAAACTTGCAACTGGAATTTCATTAAAAAATACTATTTTTCATGAAGCTAGTTAATGCGATTTAGGTATCAGGAAAAAACATTATATATATATATATATATAAATAAATAATTGAATCGCTATCACTGTTGTAATGTTTGTGTCACAATCACACGTGACAATGTTAACCTTGAAAGTATTGAATCTATGGTTGAATTTTGAAGAGAATAATAAAGGATTATGTTTGAGATTGTTAAAAAATATTTTATAAATTCCTATGAATATAAGACGAGTGTAATTTTTTATGTTGAACTTATATTTCAAATAAAATAGATATTCAGATTATTTGTTTTTGGCTGTTTTTGTGTCTCGTGAGAAATATAATACATGGTTATGGTTTGCTGATCTTCATCAAGTTCATGAAGCATCATAGCAGAAAAAGACAATGAGAAACTTAACTAAAATGGTCCATCACCGATGACTGTTCGCTCCCATCAAATTATTCATCTGTAAAAAACAAAATGATTCATTAAAGTGGAAAGTAAAAAAAAACAACAAAATCCAATAGCTAATTGATTTGTGATAACGTTTATATACCATATTTACTTGCGTGTAGAATGAGGTATGATTTTAGAGATCAAAATAAGGAAAACTAGATTTATTAATGTAACTCCATGTTTCTTTTATTCACAGAGATAACAGCATAAAATGCACACATTAAGACAAACAGCCACGTTTTCCTAACACTATTATCTTTCATGTACTCCAGTGTAAGTGGGCAATATTGCACTCCCCCACCAGATTTTGGTTTATGATATATATATGATTTTCTTCCAAATAATTTTTTACCCCACATTTTGAAGCTAAGGTTGAATTGAACTTTTTTTCTCACAGTTTATCATTAAGTTACTCACAGATGGAAATACTGCACAACATTTTTGATGCGTGCAAAATTGTAGTGTGCAAAAAGGCTCAAAGGGAATGATGCAACAAAGACAATGATTTGATACACATTATTTTTGTGAGATTATAACACATCCAAAAAGGTTCATATCATATTTGGACTTACACAAACAAATTACAGTACTTACAGTAGTGAGTATCCCACCAACTGTATTCCTCAATTCGAAGAAGTTTTTCTCAGTCTAAAAAAAAAAAGAGGTACATAATTTTTTTAATTACTATATCACCTAACTTTCCAGCCATCATAGATATTGACAAACAAGCAAGAGTTGTTTATTGAAAAAAACTTATTTTACATGGCACCATGACTTTCCTCAACAATGCTCTTCGGCTGATTTGTGTGGAACAGTTTAAAGTGTATGCCGCAGCATGTTGGAGATATTGATTTGTGTGCCTATTTATGCTTTGAAGTGCTTCTTTTATATGGCAAAATAATCACCAAACTATTCTGGGGAGCTGCAGATGAACCATGAATTGAGTAATGGAGCCGCGGGTTCACAAAAGGTCGAGAAATGTGTGTAGAAAGATCCGGGCAAAAGCATGCACTACAATGGACCAGCCCGCAAAACAACCCTTTTTTGGTTAGGTTTGGGTTCCCCCAACCATCAAAATCAATAAGCCAGCACAGAAGAAAGTACAATAGTGGAGTGTTTTTTACTTTCATTTATACTAGTAGAATGCACCCTATTAGAGTGCAGAGAACGAGTTCTAATGAATAGATAACTTCTTTCATCGATACACCATGATTATGGTGACAGTTTTTTTTATTACTTATAGCACTGAAGTTTATAAGATGAATATCTTACTTTTTCGATTGCCATATCAGCAGTGATGACATTATCTATTTGAACTTTCAAGAAATCCCATGTGGCAGCATAATCATGGGAAGAGTCTTGAGTCATATACAGCTCAGATAGTCTATATGCCAACATTAATGATAAACGTTTGGTGTACCACTTCATCTAAAATCATCAATTTTGAAATAAATGCAATTTTTAAAACCAGAAACTCTTGTGATGGCAACATAGCGTCAAGGGAAACACGTATGAAAAATGCACAGGCACATATGTATAAATATAGCAAGAGCAACGACAGTTAAGGTTTTGGAAACACAAAAACCAATTTAAACACATGTAATTGATTTACAAATCATGTCACTGAAAATATTCTAAATATGTGAACTAACTTCAATTCATTAATTACATTGCTCAAAAAAAAAAATTAAGTTGCCTTAGAAATTTTAACAGTTAAAGGGGGTATAATTGAAGCTGCCGATTTCAAAAATGGTGTTGGTTTTGCAGAATCGGCTCTAGTTTTTGAGATAATGCATACTCTCAATATTTCAATGCAGTCGGCAGTTACTAACTTTTTTGTCAAATTTTTACTTTTTATTTTCCTATTTATTCACTATATTATTACATTTAAATTATCATCAGACATCAGTGGTTTATACGTATTACTCATAAATTTACTAAAATTTACTCATAAAATTACTAAATTACATTTTGCACAGTTCCATTGTGATTTGTATGCTGCTTATGTACTGCTATAAAAATTTAATTTTCACTTTATCTCAAAAGCTAGAGCTGATCTAAAAAAAAATGCCAGGTTCGGAATCAGTTCCCCAAAACCATACTAAAATAATCACTGGAATATTTTCAGCAATGATTTACATTTTGCAAAGTTTCAATTAGATTTGTATGCTGCTTTTGTATTACTATTGAAATTTACTGTATTTTAATGTGCATAAAGAACCAGTGGTGTGTTATTTTTGCATGCAAGTGGGGCCGCGGTAAGATGCTCGTCTTCCAACATGAAGGTTACAGACAAGGGGTTCACAGGTTCGAATGTGGGAAAGAACACCAGGAATAAGTTTTTTACCTACTGAGCCTGGGACGACTACCAATAGATGCCACCAATTCATATCCCACCTAACTCCACTGGTTTTAAATTGCCATATGGCGATATATGACCGGAGTTAGGTGTATGGTAAAATACTGCCATCTTAACGCATAACTCGAAGACCTCAAGAGAAGAAAGGGCCTCACAAAAATGAGATTGCATTGAAATTTTTGAGAATCTGCCAGGTAGGGCCTCAGAAAGTTAGTTGGCACGAAGGCCCATGATGCTCTTCAGACGGCCCTGTAAAGAACCCCCTGATTTTTTGGGTTTAAATTTAAAAAAAGTTGGAAAGATATATCTATAATATTATCCATTTATGAGAAACCTCTCCTACTTCTGAGACACAATTTTTTTTGGCAAAAAGGGGTTCCTTTTACAAGTTAAAATACAGCAATTTTAACTTTATCTCAAAAACTAGAGCCAATACAATAAAACCAATGCCAGATTAGGAATCGGCATCCAAAAGTCTATAATCACTGAAATATCTTTGGCAATAAAATCAGTGTTGAGCAGTGATATCAACAAGATGCTCAACAAAAAATTCATTTTCACTTGCTTTTGTATGAAATATGAAACTATCAAATCCTTTCTCGAATTTAGTTTGTTCCTCCTGAGCCATAACAAAAGAATTTCTATTAATTTCATAGGAAGGATCGAGATTTCTGCTGTGCATTCAAGTATCTTTCTCTTTATTTTTTTAAAGTCGAAATAGTTTAGCAACCTTAGTAATGGTTTCATTCATTTGGTTGAAAATAAACATTAAATGCTATGTACGAAAAGTTCAATCAATTTCTAGCATATACGTACATATACATTTCTATCAGCTGTATGATCCCATACTACCATAGACAGATCTAAAAGTAATTCAAGATCTTCAGGAATACACGTAGGTTGTGACAAGATTGCCAGAGCCTGCAGAAACAAAAAACAATATTATCAGAAAAAAATCTAAGCTTATATTGAAAAGTTAAAATTTTATATCGTCACCTGGATAACTTTTTATTTCTGATAAGCAGGGCTTAAGAAATGGAAAAAAAAAATTAGGCTCCAGAAAAATTTGAGTCAAACTTTTTTTCCCCAAAAAAATGGTCTAAAATAATATTTTTTTCTTCTTAATCCTGCATTTTGATGGTGGTAGACACGATGATATAAATCCAGAAAATTTTGTGTTGTCTTCAAACTTTGATTTATCAATCAGACAGAAAATTTAAGGTGCCAGTACCAATTTTTTAGTCACCATAACAACCTGGCACTTGGGATTTGTCAGGCCCTGGCGATGCTTTGATATTTCTTCAGCTCTTTAATAGTGAGGAATAAGTTGAATTAGGACACTGAATTTATCTAAATTTCACATTGTCATTCGCATTTCATTATGAAGAACTGTTGATTGAATATGGGCTGATGGTCCTAATTTAAAATGATCCTGGTCAAACCTCAATTTCAAGGATAAAATATGGTAAAGACCATAAGTGGATACAGGCATCTCGAATATGGGAAGGGGCTGCATCCACCTAAGGTCAAGATACAACTTTTCATTGAAATATATGGTGCTTATTCCCTGATTTAACAACTAATTCAGATTAAGTTCATTGATTCAACTATAATTTACACATCTCAAACATGATAGAAGTTGGTTTTCTAAGAAACTTCACTTTTCTTTCTGAAATGTTATATATATATTCTATAGGTCTGTCTATACTATTTCTTGTACATTCTAAAGTAAAAAAGGGGTGATGAATGATCTAGAATTAGCAGATTTTGTGAGTTTATTATCCTCAGCCATCTTTGAAAATTCATTGAAAGAAAAACCAGACTTACAGCAGCACTGTATTTACAACTAAGAAAAGTAAATGAAACGCATATACAATAATATTCAAGGGACTGGAGAGAAATATCATAATAAATTAAAATAGTCATATAGAATATATTTATACAATAAAAAGTGCATCAGGACCAGAGAGTAATATCACTATGTTATTACTCTCTGGTATATTATCGATTTTGAGGGTATCATTACATAGGTGATTATCATTAAAAAGGTTCTTCATTATACAGACCTCGGTATTCGCAGATATGAATACTTGACCTGATACTTGACAGAATCAGGTCAATCCGTCCCTGATGTTGATCGAGCAATCGGGATAGAGCTTTTTGATGTCTATGGCCAGCTCTTCAATGTCTCACCAGCTTTCTGCTGCCTGGTCTTCAGCTGCAGCTGGTAGAAGCCCTTGATGTAGTTTTCTGTGAACCTAAGCACAAGCGCATTTGTCAGAGCTGGATAGTTGGATCAGTCTTCAGCAGTGAGCGTAAGTAAAACCTTGGCAGCTTCTCCTTGGAGAGTAGCAGCTGGGGGGCTAGGTGGAAGGCCTTCAGCACACAGTCCCATCCGTTCGCAGAGCCGATCATCTTGAACTGGATCATGAAGGTCGACAACGATGTCCTTCTGTCATATGTCAATGGCTTGATGTTAGGCTGGCTGACATCAGCTATGGCTGGCAAAACGAAGCGAGTATCTGCAGAAGACGTAGGCTCTAGAATTTTCTTTTCCAGCTCTTGAATCCTCTTCAAGAGTTTTTTATCAACCGCGTTCATCTCCTGGAAATATCTTCTTTCGCTTCAGTGATGGCAGTGTGTGGCAAGGTCGTTCTTTACTCCAGCGATGGCAATGTCTCTCTTCACAGTAGCAACATCTTCTCTAACTTCAGCTATGGATGTGCAGACGGCAGCGACATCTTTGTCTTCTGCAATAGAGTTGATGACATCCCCCCTTGACTTCAGCGATAGAGTCATCATAGAGTCATGCCATCATCCTTGATGGCAGCAATGGACGTTAACGGTTGAACTCTATCTTAGCTTCGATTCCTGATTTCATCTGTCCCATAATGTTCATCAACTGGTTCAGTTGTTCTCGATATCTTATCCATTTTCATCCCTCTGGTCTTCACCATTCAAGTCTTTGAATTATCCCACCTCTGACACCAAATTGTTCTGGATAATTTCTCTCACAAGTTGAAATGAGCAGAGGATGAAATAAAATGCAGGACGTCACAGATTTATTGACAGAACGGATATTTACAGGTATTCATAAGCAGAGATCTTGATGGAACATGAGCTACAGATAGAATGTGATCAGCAAGTAATGCCTTCTCCTCCTGATACAATTTCAACAACTGCATTAGTTCTCTTCTGGCAGCGCCACTTATAAGAGTGAAACAGACCTTCTAGAATGATCTTGATGATTTGTGTGACATCTTTACATTTCTCATTTGGCATCATAATATCGCTAATTTATAGCTGTCACTAAACATGGCAATTTGCCGTAAATTTCAAGGAGTTTACAAAAATATGCACTACAGATTATTTGCAGGTGAAAAATTACATCAAACATAATAATGAAGACTATTTACATATTTTTGTATAACAATACTATTCAAAGTTTTTTGGGTACTTAGTAATGCCCTAACACTGGCCTTGAAGTTCTCTATATGCTTCTTAACTGAACATTTAGCATGCAGCTGCTTGATCATGGGTTACGCAAACATTATGCATACACATTACTCAATGATGATTGTGCAGGTGATCGAAGATGCACATGCAAGAAAAGTCGAAGGGATTATGAGAGACATTGTCACATTAGGAAAAGGGAGGGGTAGATGGAGAAGAGCTCTATATGATGGGGACATAAAAGAAATTGGAGAATTAATTGAAAGCAATTAAGAAATCAAGGGATTAATCACACTTATAACTCCTGAGACATAAGTGATACCCCATGAAAATGATTAAGATTGAGAAGTGGAAGACAAGCTTATTATGAGCAATGTAACCCAAAGGACTTTGTAAATTCAACTCGGCAATGAATTGTTTTCATGAAAAGCTCACCTATGGTATGCTTTTCACATGTAGAAAAATTTGACAGTCTTATTACCATACTCTAAAAAATTAACTGAAATGAAGAAATGACTAACAGGCATTATGTTGTTTCTGAAAACATTGCATAGAATCACTGGACTTCTGCTACACAAAGCAGATAAAACAAGATGTCTCAAAAAAAATTTTTATGGTTTAAGTTATTCACAGATTTTCTGTATTCACTGTGACCCTTTGAACATATCCCCCAATGAGTTTAGAGGAACGACTGTAGATACCAAAAAATCATGTAAAAAAATAATGAAGTCTCACTTCAAACACAATTTACTAGAATTATATTTCATACTCAACCTATTTATACTAAGCGTTGATAGATCAAATCAACTTAGACACAATTCTTACCTCTGACCAACGATTGGCTACAGGAATAATCATTTCCAACCTAGTTTTTATAGCATCATGAAAGTAAATATCCAGATTTTTGCTGCAAAAAAAAAAATAATAAAAGCACAAATATAATTTAAAAGGACATTGCAAAAATCCTGCTATTTAATACAATTAATTTTTTTTTCAAACAAAATCTAAAACTTATTGAAAATGCCCAAATATGCATGATATACAATATATAAATATTGTTCTGGGTAACTTCTGCACAAGACCTTGAGATGAGTAGATGCGTGAAACAATTTAACATACCAGATGTCTCAGATTTAGTTATAGAACTAAAGTCGGACCTCAATATATTGAACTCTGATTCAACTAATTGATTGATTTAACAATTTTTTCCTAAAATTTTAACGAAAATATAAATGCCAAACCCCTATTTAATGAATAAAAACCCTCAATATAACAAATTTTACTCGAACTAAGCTTAATTTTTTTTTTATTTCTCATCACCCAAAACACAATTCAAAGATTTTACTTCCCAGGATTTGACCTTCAACTCTTCTATAGAGCCAAATGAAAAAAGGGTAGTAATGTAGAGTAATAATTTTTCTTTTTGCATAAAAGAGGCAAAAAAGCCATTTAGAATATGTATGGGAATGTTTCAGTGGCCCATTGGTGTACACAATACCACTACTAAACCAGACATGCACCTTGTCCATATTCCTCTGCGGAACTTGTAACGAACTGGTACATGTCGGAATGTGTGTGTGTGTGTAGTGAACCTTTCATGAAGTTTGTTTCGGTGTAATGTTTGTTATGTATAGTGCTGCCATGTACACAATACCATAAAACATTGTGCTCTTTGCATGTTTAGATTTCAGTAAAAAATGGAGTTCAAGTTTATGCTCTGTCTTGAAAAGGAAAGAAATGAGTCATCTTAAGAGAATGCGTTTTCAGTTAGCCAAAAAATGAAAATTTTGACAAAATTTGATGGAAAATGTTGAACATAACACATGTTTGTGCAAAGAAGTTTATATAATTTAAATTGTCTTTTTACCAACTAACTTTTAGTAATCCAGTGATTTCGTTAATTTGGCACACCCTGATCTGATATGTTCTAGGTTAGCGAGAGTCTACTGTACTATCAACTGAGGGTTGAGCAAGCTTGGAATTTTTCTTTTATAAGGGAGAGCAAATAGTCCTTTTTTAAGGACATACCATAAAAAATGAGGCAGTTGAATCAAGTTTATCATTTGACTATATAAATACCGAATTTTTCAAATAAATTCTAATATGAATGAAATATTTAGGTCCAATTTATCTTATTTTGTCACTAATTTGTTAATGATAAAACCAACTAACCTGTGTTCTACATCACCATACTTTTCATCCAAAATTTTCTCTAGTTCCCTATTGTTGTAATAAATGAAATTCATCACAAGTTCTTCGCCGCCTCTGAGCATTCCATGAGCAACTCCAGGCAATCCTAATGACTCTGCACCTATGAAAGGAAAGTTTGATTCCCGTAACTGATTCACATGAAACTTCAGAGTAAAACTTTAATGCTCTATGTTTTATCTTACATTTTTTAAAACTAAAACAATGAATGATGTTTTCCCCCCCGTGTCTGTAGCATTTTCTATGAATAACTAGTAATGATGTGAATTAAAAATTATGGTTAAAATTAGGGTTTCTGTTATTTATATGCATTGCATATGTATTGTTTTAGTAATCTGTTTTCAAAGGGAAATATGAATATAAGTACTCAGAGAGTCATATTACTGTTTTAAATATGAAAACTTATGAAAAAAGCAAAACTTGATTCATAATCCAGAAAATTCACTGATTCAGAAAAATCCAGGTGTGTCTGAATTTGAGAGGTATTCTACGACTACTTTATTTACAACCCTTATGTTTATTTCTAGGTAAGTTGCATTATGGCCTATATGTACTTCTGAGAGCCAAACTCAACGCATATTATAGCTAGTTTAAATTATTTAATAGTATGCAGGAGTCTATCCAGCTGAAATTTGGGTCTGTTTTATGGACCCCAGACAAAATTCTGAACCTGAAAAACTGATTCTTCACAAAATAAATATTAATGAAATCATAAATTTGACATTTCATTTCTTTTGTGATAAATTAACTAGATTATTTTGCTTCCCACAAAACTACTTATTTTTTCACAAAATCAATGACTTGTTTCACAAAAACAGGACCCTACAAAAAGTCTGGACAGACCTCTGGTACTCTGTCTTGATTTATGGCTCACCTATTTGGTCAATACATTGCCTTCACCACCTAGATAAATATTTTTTTGTTTCAAAATTATTTAATTTGTCAAAATATACCCCAAATTACATACTGTGATTAGAACTCGGACATACTTCATTATCTATAGCATTTATAAAATTATTATTGAATTCTGGATACGCATCCTCAAGATTTCAGACTCTAGACCTCGAAAAAAAACAAAAAACATTTGATTCAAGATCATTGAATAAAAATTTTATAACAGAGCTTCAGATGTTAAACTGTTGAAAAATCTGGTTATGGATTTGTGTGGCATGCTCAAGATCCCAACAGAGCTTTCAAGTTTTTGTTACAGAATTTGCAAACATGTATTGACTAGAATCCCAGAATTGACGTGTGATGGAAAACAATAACCACCCACATTATAAGTTTCTCGAATCTTACACATTTGTTGAGAGGATTTCATGACATCGAAAAACTTGATATCACATTGAAAAAAGTCCTATTTTTAATTAAGAATGAAACAGAATTCAATTTTTCACATGGCAAAATTTTAACATCTCCTCACTATCTCTACAATCTGTGTTATCTAAATTCAAAACCTGGCATCACATTTTTTTTTTTAAACTGTCCCATTTACAACCCATGCAGACAGAAATATTTATCTACCTTGCAAGTCATTGATTTAAATGACCTTTTAAAAATATTTCATAAGCAATACCATCCAATTTTTGATTTCATTGTATCTGTGCAAAGGCTGAAGAGTTTTGGTCTTGTCGAAAGTGGATATGTGAATGAATTCTAAGTGTTTAATTTATTTTAACACAAATGTATTTAATTCAAAAATGCAATCTTGTTTTTTTCTCTCTCAAATTTTTGTATCCTCCCCTTCCTTGGTTTTTGTTATACATTTAATGCCACCAAATTGTAACAAGCTCATAGCCTCACACTAAAATTCTTTCACATTCCTAGGTTGTTCAATAGAATTCCAGAACAAGTTAGGCATGATATGAGAAAGAAATAATACAAAATTGCTGATGTAAAAATCATATATTTAAACCAACATTTATTATATGAATGCACTTGTGTATCAATTTTTTTTTCATCAATCATACAAATATTTCAGCACTAAAAATGTTAATGTTTTGTCTGGGGGAAAAAGTTTTTGTCAACAGAGCTATCAAACATGCTGCATATTTAAATAGAAAATACAGTCAACGTTCCATAGAAAACGAATGTTATATTGTGAGGTTGTTATATCAAGAGTTTAAAAAAAAGTTAAGAAAATTCATACTTGCATGGAGTAAAAAATTACAATATTCATTTTGTTATAATGTAAAAAAAATTGCAATGAAATGCATCAGATTAGAAAGAATAACAAAATTGAAATAATTAATTACATGCATGCACCTATGTAATGGACTTTCCAATATCGAAGGTGAAAGTCAAACATAACTTTGGCAAGGGAAAAACATACAGATTTTGTACATTTGTTTGACAAAAAAAAGGTGGAGACAGAGCTGAGTTTGGACATTGCAATGGAGTGAATGGTCTTTGTAGGTCATTATATTTGATGAAAAATACCATGTGGGATGAAACAAAAAAAAAAAAAAAATTGGGACTTGGAAAAATTGGAACTAGAGATAAAGAATTCTCAAGAATAATCTTTAGGAGAATATTCTCAATGAGCAGAATATTCGAGAATATTCTCTAGAAGGACTACTATTAATAAATTACTGGAGACTATATTCTTATCAAAAATAATTATTATTCTCGTTATTTATAACAGTAGTGCTTCCAGAGAATATTAAAAATATTTGTAATAACATGTATAAATAATCTTCATAAATAACTTGAGAATATTCTCTGGAAGGACTATTATAACTTGAGAGTAAGAATTGTTCTCTTCAACAAGAATATCTTCCAGTTATTTATAATATACTTAAGCCTATATATAATCTTGAGAATATTTTCTGGAAGAATTATTATTATAAATTACTGTAGAATATTCTTATCAAAAATAAGAATTATTCTCAAGTTATTTATAATAGTCCTTGCAGTGAATATTCTCAAGAATATTTGTATAATAACATGCATTATAATATAAATAATCTCTATACATAACTTGAGAGCATTCTCATTGAAGAGAATGGAAGGATAAGAATACAAAGGGTGGAAAATGGGAATTTGATTTTTGTAACAGGAAAAATTATTTTTGTAGCAGCAATTATCAGTTCTGTAGCACTAAAATTTTGGCAGTAAATAAAATACACAGTTTTTACATACATCTATACAGTAGTGCACACAAGATAACTTTTTACTTTCAAAAACAGCGTTATCTCATCTCAGAAGGGGGGAGCAGCCGAGTCTCGTGCCTCGGGCGCAAATTTCATTCTGAAACCTCTCCATCCAAAGGAGGCTTCAAAATGTGAGCTTGCCCCGGGTGACCAAGCATCTAGTTGTGGCCCTGGGTGTCCCCCCCAAAGTACAAAATATACATAGAGATTTCCTCTAGAAGAATTATTTTTTTTAAATCAAAAAGATTTTGAGAGACTTCTTAATATTTATATATATTTTTACATTCTCTATAATATCAACAGATGAGAGGCTAACATATGGTTTTGTTACGTCGCGCCGCCGGGTCACTCGTCGAACCTCTTATCACCAGACCCGTTCCGTCGCGCGGATCTCTCCAGGGTTCTTCGCCGAGGACTTGAACATGGGTAGACAATCACACGAACGAGGATTCGAGAACAAATACTCGCTTTTATTTACATGAGCTGCTAAAACTACTGCTAAACTAGAGCAGCCTTCCGAACGTCTTCTCCCTTCGCGTTCTACTTTCCGAGTCTATTTTGAATCTCGTTCTTCTATTATCACAATCGCATACCACGCGAACCTTGCATGCGTTAACCAAGCCTTTTCAAATTCTACCCTTCGTAACATTGCCCCCTTCCTCGAAAGTTGCACGTCCCGGGCAATGCAGTCCTCAAATCGGTGAGTCCTCCGTAGTCCTTATGGTAATAAGTAAGTCTGATGACATAGACAACCTTGAACTTCAGTGTCCTTTGAATCCACATCATGATGATGTCTAGTCTCTTCCTAAGACGACGGCGTCCTTCCCATGAGGTCTGAAGTTTCGGACACCGTTTCTTCCTGACACGGTGACGTCCTTTCCATGAAGTGTGGAGTTTCTGACATCCTCCTTTCCGACGTCTCAGACATCCTCCTTTCCATCGTTTTGGACACCCCCCTTTCCGGAGCTTCGGGCACCACTCTTCCTGTCGTGTCGGACGCCTTTCTATCCGTCGTTTCGGACGTCCTTCTTTCCTGCGTTTCGGATTCCAAAGCCAGACAAGGTCTCTCTCCTTGAAGTCGTGAGATGGGGCTTTCGCATCGTAGCAAACTCTCATCTTCTCGGGTCCGATGTCGATCCTGTCTCTGGCGATTCGATGCACATCCTCATGGTGCTCCCGGAATTTTTCGACGTATTCTTCCATACGAAGAGGAGCGTCTTGCGGTCGCCCAAACAGCAGGCCACTCGACAGCCGAAGATCCCATCCTATGATCATCTGTGACGGTGAGAATCCACTGCCCTCGTTGACGGCACTCCTATAGGTCAGCAAAAGCAGCAGTAACTTCGAGTCCCAATCTTGTTTGTATTTCGACACGAACAACGAGAGGTGATTCAGAAGGGCCCTGTTGAATCTCTCCACCATCCCATCGGATTCCGGATGAAGCGGAGTAGAACGCGTCTTTTCCATTCCCAGAAGTTTGCACATCTCAAGGAACACCGCTGACGTAAAGTTTCGTCCCTTATCGGAATAGATCATCATGGGGACTCCGAATCGAGACACCCAATTCCGCACCAACACTTGTGCTAGAGTCTCTGCCTTCTCATCGGGAACAGGAAATGCTTCCGTCCAATTGGTGAAACAGTCCATCACCACAAGTATAGACTTGTTACCATCGTGGGTTTCAGGTAACGGTCCTAAGATGTCTAAGGCAACTCTCTTGAATGGCGCACAAACGTTGTAGCGTTGAAGTCGGCCACAAGTCCACTTCGGAGGTCTTTTCCGGGCGCCACAGGTGTCACAGTTCTCACACCACTTCTCCACATCAGTCCTGAACTTGTCCCAATAGTATCGCACACGAATCCTCCGTACCATTCTGGTGATGTCGAAATGTCCATCAGTCGCGCTTCCATGCGACCCTTTCAAAACTTCTTTCACACGGCCTTCGGGTATGATGAGTTGCCATCTGAAAGTCTTTCCAGCCTCTGACTCCCAACGGCGGTAGAGCATGCCGTTCCTCATCTCCAAGGAGTCCCAGAGGGCCCAATATCTCTTTGTGGTCGGACTGGAAGAAACGACGTCTTGCCACCCTGGTCTATTCCTAGTGGATTCCTTCCAGTGTATGACCACTCGTACGTCCGGATCTTCCAGTTGTGCCTTTCGAGTGTGCTCGTCACTCCAAGGAGCGTCACTTAAGTCCTGAGACTGTAGCTGCCTCACAATAGGTTCTGCAGACCTGTATTTCCTTTCTACCTTGAGACAATGACGGCAGTTCCGTGGGCATGGTTTCCTCGATATGGCAACGGCATCTCTCCGCGATGCTCCCTCACGATGCTGGATCCTTCTCTTCCGGCTACCCGGCCTTCTCAAGAGAACGGCTCCGATTCCACCATCGTCCATGCTCCCATCGGGGATTCCTGCTTCTGGAACAGCCATCACTTTCCGCTGAAGGACTTCATCGTGACAACCTCCAAGTAGGACGACGTTTTGTTCTTTCATTTTAGACAACTGGTCACTCCGAATGTCCAAAGACAGTCCATGCTTCTTCAGGAACTCCAGTCCGAGGATGCCCGCGTCCTGGATGTCGGCTGCGAATACGGCATGACGATAGGTGACCGACACCAACCTCGCTGAGACCTCCAACTTTCCACGCACAGTCACCTTCTCTCCCGTGACTGTCTGTAGGGTCAACGACGGTGCCACGTACAGAATTCGCTGCTGGAATCTTCGATCCAGGTCTCTCCAAACGATTCTGACGTTGACTGCAGGGTCGATGTCCATCTGGCATGGAAACTCAATTTCCTTGCACAGTCTACGCTCCCCACCATGCCGCTGTGAGCCATGGTACACTCGACTTAATGCGCTTTCTTCACAAGCAGCAGCGATGGTTTGCCTCACACCGTTGACAATATCCTCCTTGAGAGCAGCGATATTGGTCTCCATGCTAACTTTCATCTGGGCCATCATCTCCATCAGCTGCTTGAACTGTTCTCCCGTCTCGTTCTTCTCCATACTTCTCGTCTTGACCATTCAAGTCCTTGCAGCGTCGCTCTTCTGACACCAGTTTTGTTACGTCGCGCCGCCGGGTCACTCGTCGAACCTCTTATCACCAGACCCGTCCCGTCGCGCGGATCTCTCCAGGGTTCTTCGCCGAGGACTTGAACATGGGTAGACAATCACACGAACGAGGATTCGAGAACAAATACTCGCTTTTATTTACATGAGCTGCTAAAACTACTGCTAAACTAGAGCAGCCTTCCGAACGTCTTCTCCCTTCGCGTTCTACTTTCCGAGTCTATTTTGAATCTCGTTCCTCTATTATCACAATCGCATACCACGCGAACCTTGCATGCGTTAACCAAGCCTTTTCAAATTCTACCCTTCGTAACAGTATTTCAGATTTCAAAAATAATTTGAGAATGAGTGCTTTTAGATTTATAGCTTGCAGACTTGGTAGTCACTAATTTAAAAAAAAAATCACTACAGGAGAGACTTGAAACACTCATTAGAAAAGTAATTATTTTCCTAGTTTTTGCCGCTGATGCAAGTCTGAGTTGTGCTTTTGTTCTCTTCAGTTTCAAGCATTTTTGAACGTTTGATCTTGCTTCTTTTATCAGAATTTACCCATTTCATATTTAAAATGATAAGTGCTTCTTTTTGTGTGAGTTCGCTCTCTATCATTACCTCAGTTTGATTCAACATACTTCGAGATAACTTCTTTTGCTGGGCCGTTTTTAGAATATTTATTAGAAATTCTCAGAAATTTAATCGAGTGATTGAAACTATAGACTTAAATTATTTTTAACTTAAACTATAGAATAATGATTAAACTATTAGAAATTTAATAAATGATTCTATTTTCACAAAAAATTCAATCTGAGTACATCTGTTTTCACTCCCTATTTTTCACTTAGTTTGTGATCCTTTCCCGGAATTTAGTTACTTTTCCATGTTCGTAAACACCCTGAATTTACTGACAGCTTTTTCGTCTCAATCGTTGATGGTGGAGAGAGATTCGTCATTGCTGTTTTTCCAGTGCAGTACAGTGGAACCTTCCTCAACGGACACTCTCCATTAGTGGACACCTTCCGTTAATGGAAAATTTTCTGATCCCTGGTTCCGTGGAATAGAACTGTATGTATGTGAAATGTATTTCACTCCCTGTTAGTGGACACTCTCAATAGGGGACAGTAAAAACAGGCAAAAAACTCAATTTTTTTTCCCAAACTCTAATTTGTGAATTTTTGTTCATAAATCGAGAATTTATCATATTCAAAGGTGATTAAGTATAATCCCAAGCTCGTATTGGTAAATATGGTAATCCATCAATCAATTACTTGATTAACTGAACATAACTATTGTTCAGGATGTTGATTCCGAATGGTAATAGTGGTTTTGTTTACACTTATTGATGTGTGAAAAAAGCCAACATTATAGATAATGTTGTTTTGAACATTTATATATCTCTTCTCTTCACACTTATTTTGTAATTTAATTTTTATTGCAAAATATGTGTAGTGCATGTACAGGTAAAAATTGGGTTATTGAACAGAAGAAAGGAAGGTTATAAATTTTTCGATATTTATCAGTTCCAACTTTATTTGAGAATCATGCATAATCACCGGTTAAAGTGATAAATGAAGAGAAATCTAATAAAAATTTCTTTATTGATACGATTGATGATTATGCAAAACCACCGGTGTATCACTTTTACACACAGTAACATAAGAACCAGTTGTGACCAAATCCAAACATCTTATAAATGTGAAAGTTGTATACACAAGGTTCTACTGTATACCTTACCTCCCCGTTAGCAAACGAAGTTTTGGTTCCATGGCTGTCCGTTATCAAGAGGTTCTACTGTATTGTGTTCTTTTGCAAACTTTCCCATGCTGTTAAAGCAGCGGTTCTCAACCTTTTTTGACTATCGGAGCCCTTTTCAGTATATAATTTCTATGACGGAGCCCTGTTTGACTCGAGGGGACCCTTTTTCATACATAATTTTTATAGCAGAACCTTGTAGACTCTCTTATTTACTTATCTATCAAATTTACTGATTCATTTTATTTTGCTCGAGTCGCCACGGAGCCCCCGGGAGGTGCACAAGGAGTCCTTGGGGCTCCGCAGAGCACTGGTTGAAAACCACTGTGTTAAAGGATACACGAATGTTTCGATAAATACAGCCAGTCAGGGAAAATCAATGCAATTTAAAAAATAATTAACCCTCTGGCTGCTCATCCCGCGATTTCCACGGACAACTCAAATGTAGCAAAATCTGCTCATCCCGTGGGCATGTGTTTTTCTTCCTTTATTGAGAAGCGCATCCCGTTTTTTCCCCGTTTAACCATTGAAAAAAGTTATATACAATATTAAACATTTCTTTTACGTTTTGGCCAACAGATGTCGTTAGTTGTCCACTAAATTGCGGCATTTGAAGGCACATGGTATTACCGCTCAAACTTCACTTTTTGAGTGAAAAAAATTACGCAATTTTTGAAGCAATTTCGGTCCACAAATTGAGCAGTCAGAGGGTTAATGCAAGGAACGGATAAATCAAAGGAGTCGACTCTTTTCATAAAAAATTGCTGAATTTTTTTTCCCGTTTTTCAGATGAGTGGCAATTTGCATAGTTTGTCCCTATTTTATACGTTGTTAGAAGCATGGGTGCCGAATCCTGGGGAGGGAGACTCAAGCTATTTGTGGCCCCAAGAAATCAAATCGCAGGGAGGACAAATGATCTTATCAAAAACTCAGCTTCTATTGTGATGCAACTTCAAAGTTTCTCAATGGAAAAGTTTTTTGGAACAAGATGCAGAATTGAATAATTTCACCTTTTTTGTAGTAAAATATAGCAGACGTTGGAAATTGTAACAGTTTGTAGCAATTGTAACAGCTTTTCCACTTTTGAGAATGTTCTCCGGTAGTTTTTAAATAGTAGTTCTTATAGATAGTAGTTAGAGAATGTTCTCTCTCCCCGTCAAGAAGAAAGGGAATACTAAAGTTTGCAGCCCACAATATTAAACTTTAAAAGCAAGAAAATTAAACTACTATGGCTGAACTGCACAAGTCAAGTCGCATAGAAAAACAAGTGATAAAAAAAAATTCAAGTGTCTGTACATTCAAGAAAATAACAGTTTTGTATTTCCTTAAAATGAAGGGGATTACATAAGAACTGCTTCCTTTGTCAATTATTGTTTTACTCTTTGCTTTAAACTAATTTCTAAAAATTTATTCAATTTTAAAATAACTTTTTGAAGTTTTAATCTCAAGGTTTCTAAAATCTTTGAACTAAAAAATGTCATTGTGGGGCGATTATGCCAAAAATTGTTTTGTTTTAAATGGTGATGAAAACTGAATTATATGTCATAATATGAATGAAATAAGTAAATTTTCTTTCATTATTTAATAGAAACAAAAATATTCTCAATTATTCTGAAATTTTTACGTACAGGAGAATATTCTCATTCCCCGAGAATATTCTCATCTCACAACTCTGGTCATAACAAGACAGTCTTTATAATGAGTGTTGACTGTACCCACCAGCTACTAAGGCTTTCCTACTCCAACCATGCTCTGGAACGAATTGAATCGCTGCATCTAGAATACTAAGTCTTAATTCGACATCCTCATCTTCTTTTTCTTCATCATCTGGATTGAAACGATTGACTTCACCATTTGATTTCAAGTTGCTACAGCATCTAATGTGTAGAAAGCTGGGAACCGATAAGTGTGAATTTCCTAAGAAAGAATATATTTGAAAAGTAATTGCTGGTGTCATTTGAATAAGAAATTCATTTCATTTGTCAGCTTTACCACTTCAATAAAATACACATTGCTACTGGAACATAAATGACTCATTATAAGACATATTAGTCTCATATTATACAGTACTGAAAGAATGTAGAAATGACATGGTTTTCAAGAATGCCACAATGTACTAATCTTCAGTCATGGCAGTATATAACCATCAGGGCTGTCCCAACATCAGGGGTCACAAGACCGGGCCAAATCATTTAGCGCAAATCATCCAGTGCAAAAACAGTTTTGTGACACTCCTTAATATTTATATGCATTTCATTCCCCCCCCCCCCACCTTCCTTTGATAGGCACAATAAGGGTTTTATTCAACAAGCCTAGACAATAACTCTAATTTTTCCTCTTGACACTCAGGTCCATGAAAAAGCCATTTCTGGGATTGGCAGGGGAGATGTTCCAGCTTGCGAGGGTTGTCTTAACTCATGGGCATATTGAGTAAAGCAAGGAGCCTGATATGAACAAGAGCATATGCAAAACAAATTAATGCCTAACGCAGGGGGTTCTCAAACTTTTCCCACCTGCAGCGCCCTTTCCCTAACCAACACATATCTGTGGCTCCCCAGAGTAGTTTAACAAAGAATCTCTTGGGAAAAACTTTTGTCAGGGGGTGCATGGAACAGGCAGAATGTTTGAGAACACAGTTGAAATTTGCAGCACACAGTTTGAGACCCCTGGCCTAACATATCATAAAAGATATTTTCTGGCACCCCCTTCCCTGAACATATTTTTCTCCCATCAGCTTATGTGGCCGTTTAGAACTTTAAACCATGGCTCCACAAGAGAGATTACTAGAGCTCTAGTGTGAAGACAACTGATCAATCTTATGTATAGAGAGAAACGATGTCACTCTCCACTGTTCATACAAAGTATGAAAGCCTGGATAACCAAGCGGAGATCGAGATGTAGTTTGGAAAGAAAATTCACATTTCTCTGTGGGAAATCGAACCACCAATCTCTAACTGTCCAGGCGAGTATTCTAACCACTAAACTACAGAGGAGACAGACATTTTAATTCCTTAGAACATATGTATGAATGCTGAACGGGACTGCGCATGGACAGCCTACTAGCTCAGATAATAGCTCTTACGTTCAACGGTTAAAACACTTGCCCGGACAGTGAGAGATTGGTGGTTCGATTCCCCACAGAGGAATGTGAATTTTCTTTCTCGATCTCCGCTTGGTTATCCAGGCTTTCATACTTCGTAGAATCTTATGTATTGTAAAATTTTGTTTAACAATCAACTTGATTAAAAATCAGTATAAGGAGCCATATAAAAACCTCAGTCTGGGGGTTGTATCGAAAATCAAGGTTCTCCCAAGGATGTAGGTGCTACGGGTTAGCTTCTACTTGCCTGTCTGTTAAGACAGGTGACGCACATTTTTTTATCTATACATAGTATTTCAGCTATGACTTAGTCAAGCAGTTAGTCAAAAAATTATAATGTTGAAATTCAACGAATTTACATTTTTGTTCTCTCCTAGAATTTTCCACCCAGCGCAATTGTTCATTTTGTCTCCCTTTAGTTTCATCCTTGCCTTAAAGTATATATGAACCCCCACATGGGAAGGGCTGATGAGGCGGGGGTGAAAATTATTTTTCTTCACAATATAAATTTACACCACAGAGGGGGCCGAGCTTATTCCCCCTAAGTTCGGGACTTGACCAAAATGAATTTTTTTTGGGCCCTTTATATGTGGTCTTTAAGATAGAACATACGTGGGGGGGCTTCAGGGCACTGTCTAAAATACATAAGGCAGCCAATTTTAAGGCCCCAAAAATTTGTGGGAACTGGGCACGTGCCCCGTTTGCCCATGCGAGAAACAGCCGCTGTGGAGGAGGGGCCTTGAAAAAAATTTCCAGATAGTTTTGGCGGGGACATGACAAAACCTCCGAATTCATGTTTTAAAACTTCGCAGTTTTGAAATCGATACAATTTTTGGAAGTAAAAAACGAGGAAAATAACAAATTAACGCCATCTCAATGGGAAGTTTGTAGATAGTTTTTTTATTTTTAAATCGGAAATGGCTCCGTCATCGTAAAATACAAACCTGGAGATTTCGCGAGGAATTTAATTGGACTACGGCAAAACAGACCCCTGAGAATTTTGAAGCGCGCCGCCATGTCTGAATTTTGTTTTGATGCCAGATTCACGTACTCTGGTAAAAAAAAAGTTGCAGAAAAAAAAAATTCTGAAACTTTTTGGTTTTTTTTTTCTTTATCATTATCGATATAAATTTCTGTAATTTGATAAATGTTGGATGGTAACATTTACATTTACTTTTTAGTTAAGTTTTGAACGACTTTTTTTAGTTACGGAAGTTACTTTTCTCATGAAGGGAGAAAAGAAAGATTCTCACATGTTAACTGTCGCCATCTCTTGGTGATTCGGGGTAATAAAAATGAGTTTCACCTGCTTGGAGGTTTGGAGCTTTCGGTGATGGATAGCATGAGCTGAGATACGGGGAATGAAGATATGGGGAAGGAGGGGGGGGGGGTTTCTTCTCCAACCCCCCCTAATATCAAAGATGTGTACGCGTAACCTATACTTCCGTCTTGAGAGCATGGCGGAGTTACGGGGGGGGGTGGTGGAGTCGATTGATCTAATGTATAATAATGTGATCAGCACGTATTCCCAAGAGATCTTTACGATCTGTCCAGGGAATTTATTAGTCTTAGTAGACATCCATGCCCGACCCGGGATTCGAACCCAGACCTGCACAGTCAGAAACTAGTTCCCTAACCACTGAACTGCCAGGCGGAAAATGTATCATCATCATCGTGCCCCCCCCCCCAAACTTCCAAGTCTATCTCCGCCTATGTTTGAGAGCATCATGGCCCTCACTAGGGTGGGACTGACAGGGCGCTTCAGCCCTCAGGGCAGGGACGATTCTCATGATTTTTTTTCTCATGCTGTAATTTCACTATTGGGATGTCCGTGAAAAGTCTGGTCTGGGACCGACCTTAGGCCCCCCCAGTCTAGGGTTCTGCTCCAGTATGTGGGGGGGGGGGAGCATTCCATGTCCAGTCCCTCAGTGATTTTTCTGAGGATCTAACCTGACTAGAAATGCCTGCTTGTCAATAAACATGCTGACTCCCGAAAATTTTAACCTGATCTCATTTTTTTACCCTATGAACTGGAGACCCCACGGGCCGTGCCCGCGTGAGCCCATGCGTTAAACTATAGATGGCAGCAAATTCATGATATAGGGTAATTTTTTTTACCACTGGTCAAAGCCGTCGAAATTTTTACATGTCAACAAACATGGCGGCCCACTTGTTGAATAATTTACAGTCAGCCATGATGGAATATTCCTGCCGATAGATAGAGATTTCCTGTTTTGATGCAGGTTCCCATTAATATAGCAAACTCTTCCTTAAATAGCGTCAGTTGGAAAACGCGCAAGGAGTTGTCCAGATAACCGACAGGTGCAAAATAATCTTTTCGCACATTCATTGCTGTAAATACGGTCGGTCTTGACCAAAGCGGTTCAAGATTAATACATAATTAATTGATAAAGCGGTTCTTTAATACAGCTTTGGTCTTGACTTACTGTATTTCCTCTCAGAAGTTGTACGGCCTTGACTGTATGGTTTCATTGTGTGAAAAATATTTCCTTGATTTAGATTTTACTACCATCTGGTTTTCAAGTATGATATTAGATGCGAGATTCATACTTGGTTTTTTTTTAAATATACATATCAGATGGCAGCAGCTGTTCCATAAACGATTCATTTCCCAATGATATTTTTCTGTCTGTCGATAGATGGCATTAAAAGTTTCAATATTTAGACGTTAAATTAAAATTCAAGAACTGACTGAAAAGAAATTAGTGCAGAGCTCAATTAATTAACTGGTAGGCAGGCATTTCTAACCAGTTAACCTCCACCGATTCAAATCTATTCCAAGCGAGAAATGTGCTTGTGGAGCTGTTGGTACGTTTCTACATTATGCCACGTGCAATATGGGATGTCTGGTCACACCAGCTATGAAAAGAAATTTAAAGCACGCAAGTAGGGGCTAATTTTATATCCGAAGCACACAGGCAGTTTGATGGCTTTGCCGTGTCTGTGGACTACACAATTTTTTTTGCCCCCCCCCCCTTCTAGTCAGTTTTCTTGAATACTCATTCCTAATTTAACAACGAAAGCTATATGGCTCACGCAGCCCCCCCCCCCTGTAAATACACCTCAATCACTAAAAGTCACTCTTTTCGTCACTCACATACTTGCCCAATCTTTTAGCCGTTCACTGATCTGCAGGACCACAACTAGAGGGAGCGCTAAATTGCGTGGCCCACAGTTGCGTACGCCCCTGCCATGGAAGAAAAACGAAGCGTTTTGTGTATCTAGTTGCGGCCGATTTTAACATTCATCATGGGGATCCCCAGGTTGAGCAATGCCATTTACAAGCTCAATGTTAATTGCTATGTTGAGCTAGGATGCAACCGAGGCTCTTAATTTCGGTGGTGGCGGGGGAAGGAAAGCACAACGTAGTTCAGTTAATTAAATGTACAAGTGTTAATTAACATCCGGACCTCCTGGAAAGCCAACGAACCACGTAACAAATGCCACAGACCTTTTTTTTTTTTTTTGGCTGTAACTAGCAACTTCATTTACTTGCTTCTGGCAATTTTTTTGGAAATAATTAGTAATTTCATTTACTTGCCTTTGGAAATTTCTTGGTAGTTAGTGACTTTCTTTTGACAACTTTACTTGCGTTTGAGAATTTGTTTTGTCTGTAAATATGGTCATGATAGGGAATTTATCGTGTTGTGTGTGATGATACTTTTTCTACCGTAGCAACTTCCGATAGCGGGATGGGACCCCTTGGCGGGCCACGTGGCCCACGCCCCTGCTGTGGGAGAAAGAACGAAGCGTTTGTGTAACAAGACCTACTAATAAAAATCGAACACACGCACACATAAAATTCTCACCTTCAACTTCATAGGAACTTTTTTTTTGCTAAAAAATGTCAATGACAGCCACAGATACACATGAGCCTAAAGAAACAACAACGAGCGGATACAAATGGCACAGCTGATCCAATAAAAAAGTAAACAAAAATGGCGCCAGTTTTCTCAAAGCCGGGCAAGCAAGACGACATCGGAAGGTGGTTTTCGTTACGACATCAAGATATTGTTGATGGGTATGTGGACGAGCCGGACCGCGAAACCGAGGAATCCCATCATGGCCACGCCGACGGCAACTGCGATGATGACCCTCTTGTATTCCTTGAAGCCGGGCTTCGTGCACCGGTTGAGGAGGAACCTGCTGCTACGGTACCAAACCCACACTTCACCGACGTAGTAATGGAAATTCTTCGACAGCTGGCTGACCATCATGGCTGTCTCCGATCCTCAGATTCGTCGTCGACGTAGGAAATGGAAAAGACAGACCGAGACCACAGACGACAGAAGACGCAAGTTCTTTCCCGAAAAGCTAAAATTTAAACAACCCCGATAAGGACGCCTTTCTTTCGGATGGTCTCTCTCGTGATATTACTGACCATATGTCATCGGGACGGGGCAATTTACGGGAAATTATGTTCCCGAATACGTGGGCTGACCACATTTGATGTAGTTCGAGAATTTGGGATCCCGGTGGTAAACTTTCAACTGGCGACCCTCCTCTCTTAGGGTTGCCAGGTTTTGGTAACTCAAAAATGAGTTCCGACGCTTGAGCTCCCCTTAACAATGACTCATTTAATCTATGTTCACAACAGATGTCGCCACTATTTATAAAAATAGTTTTTATATCAAAGCTCAGAACCACTTCGGGCTTTAACTTGGGGTTACCGGATTCTGAAACTTAGAAATGTGTATTACACTTTTTTTTTTTTCATAACATCACTGACATATTTTCACCACAGATGGCACTACTATATCTCTAAAGTACAGCTACTGTTTCCGAGCCAAAACAGAGACGCATTTAATATGTATACATAGTGGCGGATTAAAGTCGGTCGGGACCCTGGGCGCAAAAGAAAATGTTGGCCCCCCCCCCTAAATTAGAAAAAGTGTAAAATTTGTGTTTTTCGAGATCCTTTAGAAGTAGTGGCCTTCGAAAGGGCACAATTGCCATTATTTTACTTAAGAATTTAGTCGGTAGATGGCGCTGCGCGGACACCAAAATGAATGCGCATAGAGCGCCTTCATTTTTCGAATTTTTTTAAATACCCACATTTCGAACACGAGTATTTTCATTCTTGTATGTGTGGGCACGTGGTGGGTACATTAACCTGTGTGTGATGGCCTGGACCAGTTCTGGACATTTTTTAAATGTAAGCGAATAATATTTTTGTGACAAAAAATCGCCCCCCCCCCACTTCAGTTGGCGCCTTCTGTGGGCCCCGTAATTCACAGGATTCAAGGTCGGCCCTGTTGACAACCAGTACCACGGCTCTCCAGAATAGTCTAGAAAAGAATCACTTCAAAGCACTGAACAGACAGACATCACTTCACCAAGGGTCTTAAACGCATGCCCCCCCGCGGGATAATTGTGGCTCGCCGAGCTCTTTGGAAACGTGTGGTACAGATTAGTGACGCGCGGGCCTGGCTAAAACGTCAAATGTGGTCCATGGTGTGTCAGTGGTTGAAGACCACTGCGCCTGACAAAGGTTGGCAACGCACACTTTGAGAACCCTGGCTTAGTTCGTTAAGATTAGATTTGCTAAGACCGACGGACTTTTCATAAGGGAGGCTGGCAGAGGCTCTAATGTCCCCGAGGCCTGATATGCGAGTGTGAATGCTATAATTATTTTTTACACTATAAATTTAACTATAAAAGGGCCTGTGGAAAATTCTAGCCTTGAGGGTCCACCGAAGACTTCAGCCTAGGGATCAAGACCCCTTAAAACTGAAATTACTAGTATTCGTTGGAGGAATTAAACAAGAGAAATACAGTCGAATTAGGTTTTTTCGACCTCGGCTATAACGTATACTTACAAGAATCAGGAATAAAGGTAATTTGCATATTATTATTAATTTGCATATAATGAATATATGACAAAAAATATTCATCTCATATAGTTTCATTTTTTTCCAAGTGAAATACATTTTAGCAGACTTGCTGTATCTCTGTATTTCTCACCAAAATTTGGCAACATATTGGTGAGATCGGTGATGTCCCGTAGTAATTAACCCCAGTTTTGCGTATTTTTCTCCATCAAATATGATCACTCTAATAATTTATTATTAGAGTGATCACACAAATATTAATTTTGATGGATTTCATATTCGAAGCTTCATGCAAAGCACTATTTGATTGTTTCTGATTATATTTCTGTCAAAAAAAAAAGTATTGAAAACGTCAACTTTTGTTGTAACGACACCTCGTCGTTATTATAACAACAAAATTTTGTTGGATCTTCGATGTCGTTGTAACCGAGTTTGATTTGTAAGGACAACTACCAAACTTGAAAAAGTGGAAATTTTAGGGGGGGAAAAATGATTTTTACTTCAAAACGTGATGCAAAAAACATCGTTATATAGCTTTGAAGTTTTACAGTAACCGGTCGCAAATCTGTCCCTGCTGACAAAGACCCCGGTGTTTAGAACTATGACTACAATAGATAGAAGGCTTTTTTCATAGCCCAAGATATCAAGGAAACAAAAGCTGAGGAAAAAAGCCGTCTATCTCTCTCTACCGTCCTTCCTATGGACCATTTCCTGAAGTTAAGAGAGGATACCTTGCCTCTACTTTAGAGCCTCACACCACAGTGCGTGAAATAAGGAAAGCACAGGGTCGTGTCTCCAGTGGTGTAGATGGTAGCATGCTTTTTCCCGGTATGCAAGAGGGGACCCGGGTTCGAGTCCCGGTGGTGCCAAGATGATTTTTTTTCTTTCCGAGTTCACCTCAGCATAATATCCAGAAAATATCTGTTCCCTTGATATGAACAATAAAAAAATTTATTAAGCTCGACAATGCTTAAAATATGACTAATAGCTCGAAAATGCACGAAATATGACTTCTTATAACAAAAAAATATGATGTCATAAATATCCGAGCCCTAGTTATAAGTGACCGTTTATTTTATGATCGATTCGGGGCTATTCCGGATCATTTGTTGATGAATTCGATCGTTTCATGAGACCTTCAAATAAAAGATACCTTCAAAAAAAGAACCTAGTAGATAGTATAAATACGTGAAAAACGACCAGAGAAAAACGTGATTTCGCACTTCAGCAAGTTCGTGGGCGCCTGATGCATCGTGACTCGTGCAACCGAATTACATACATACGAAAAGGAGTCAACACGAATCACAAACAACGCGGTTTTTTTGCTATTCGTGACTCTGATCTTGTTATTCATAAGATCATATTAAATTATTATTATTTAAAAAAAAAAATCATTTTAATCTGAGAAGTCTTTATCCAAGAAATCCTTAAGAATAATTTTTTTTTTGGATTTCCCCCCCCCCCCCATAAGTATAATAATAGAGAAAAAACATGTTTTTTTCCCCTTCAAAATACGAACGTACGCTTTTCTCCTATTTGTAATTAGGCTACAGCTAAAATCTCTTCTATTATGTTTGTGAATCAATGAAAGAAATTTCTCAATATGCAAATTAATCGCCGTCGTCGAAGGTAATCACGTGCGTGTTATGTGAGAAATTATCTACCTTATTGTGCGTTTCTTCTCAATTACGCACTGTTCTTCTAAGATTATACGCCGCTGGAAACGTGGCTGCTATTAATAAGTCAGTGGCGTGAATGTATCGCCATTATTCGGATTAAAATTATCGTGTTTTGTTTTTTTTTTAATTTTTCTGATTTTCTCGTCATGGTCGAATAAATTGATCGTGATTGAAATCAATGATTTCTTGACTCAAGAGCCGAGTGTTTCTGATAATTAATTATCTGTTCGAATTATGATTAATTATTTGAACTGTTGCGAAGAATATTTAAAGAGAGGGAGATGAGAGACAAATATGTTCGTCTCTTTCGAGAGAAAAGTTGCTTTAACGTAAGGTATAAATAAGAAGAATGTTTGCTGAAACAAAGGACCTGCCCTGCCCTCAACATGGCCTCTATATCATCGTGATAAAGCATACACGTTCAACTCATGGCCCGTGGGCTAAATGTGGCTCTTGGAGTCATCTGATATGATCCGTGACCTCAAACCTAATTTTGTAAAAATGAACTAAGCGACACATTTTACAGATCATTTTAAGTGACTTGTGACGCAGCTCCAAATAACTTTAAGCGGCCAGCGGCACAGTCACAAATAACTTGAGTGACTTGCGGCACAGATCCAGATAACTCAAGCTGCACGCGGTGCATTTCCGGATCACCGAAGTGACCCGCGGTTCAGTTCCATATCACTTGAATGACCCGCGGAACATAATCAGATAATTCAAGTGATCCGAGGTGCATTTACATATCACTTTAGCATCACTTGCATATCACTTCGGCACAGTTCAAGCAATCAAGTGGCCCGCGGCTCATTTATAGATCACTTAAGTGACCTGCGACGGCGCTGTTGCATATCACTCAAGTTGTCCGCCTAGACATGAGATTACAGAGACATAGGATCAAGTAGTTATATTTTATCTATAGTTGCCCACGACTAAATTTTCAAATCACTTGATTGATCCGCGGCAGAGCTCTGTCTAGATCTTTAAGCGGCAAATCACTAGAGCAAGTTCGTCACTTCTACAACTGACTACTACTAAACCACACATGCACCGCATCCATATTCTTCTGCGTAACCTCTAACGAATCTACAAGTGACTAGCGGCGCATTTACAGATCACCGAAGTGACCCGTGGCACAGTTTTAGCAGTTAAGTGGCCCGCGGCACATTTATAGATCACATAATCTAACCTGTGGTGGGGTGCTGTTCCAGCAGTTAAGTGACCCACAGTACATATATAGATCACATAAGTGACCTGCGACGACACTGTTCCAGATCACTGAAGTTGCCCGCGACACGTTCTTACACCAATGAAGTCCGCCCGCGAACCTTCCAAAAGGTTGAGCACCCTAGTGGTAAAGGCTACTGCTACTCAAACGTACATGAACCTATCAAACATTCCTCTGGGGAATTTCTAAAGAATTGGTATATGCCGAAACGTATTGCGTGAGCGTTAGCCTTGTTTCACGTTCTACTGGTGTGCTGCCACCTGTATTCCCTATTTTGAAGTGGATGCAAGGCTACTAGATCTCAGTATAACTTCCAAGATCCGTTACAGTCGTTCTCGGATATAGTATCGGGTTGATCGATAAATTTATGTACCTATTTATTTTGGTTCTATGCAGGGGTTCTTTTTTTTTCCTATTGTTTTTTCCAGGAGTCCTTAAAGGGGATGCCGGGGAGGGAGGGGTCTTTGAACTTCCACGAGAGAAAAAATTAACTCATTATTTTTATATTACAGTATATTCGAAAAATTATTCTGTAGAGGAGATCCGTGGCCTTCATCTTATTGGAACGGGGGGGGGGGGGAAGGGGGAATCCGTTGAACGCAAAAGGTTAAGAACCCTTGCCCTAAATAGAATACATTGATATTTGGCATTTAGAGGGGAATTATCATATTTACCCAGATATATTCTCCGTGTGAGGAAATTAGTTTACTTCTTTTTCTTCATTTCTATTTCCGAATTTTTCCTTGTCAGACGTCAAAAATCCGGCTCTTTCCAAGGTAATTTTGTTGAACACTATATTGGCAATTTTTCTTTTTTTTCACTTAATAAGCGCTAATGTTCTTCCTCATTATCATGTGTTTAATTGGCTTTTCAGATAAGAAAAACGAGAAGAAAATAATTTATTTCTCCGAATTTTCATGCTAAATCATTAACTAGAATTCCATGGAATAATATTCTGTGTCGGTACCATTTTTGATTTATATAAGATTTTTACCATATTTGATGATTTTTTAATAATGGCTTGCGATAAATGGCTTGCGGTCCGGTAACAAATAAATAAATGATAGAAAAAATTTGGCAATTGAATTGATCGGCAAAAAAAAAAATAAAAAAAAATATATATATATATATATATATATGTATATATGATATATGTATACCGTAAATAGAAGTAATTTGCAGACCAGCAAAAAATAAATGGTAGAGAGATAATTGCGGCTTTTAAGGAGGCGAGATATCTCGTCAATGCCACTTAAAGGGTTAAGAAATGTTATGGTGTCTTTTCTAATACAGTGAAACTTCGCTACAATGATATATAAATCTCTCTGTACAACGATATTTCTTCAAGTCTTGTTTAGAAATATTTGTACCAAGGGTTTCCCAACTTTTAGGAGAGTGCGGGCCACTCCATTCACTTGCAAACGTGTCGTAGGCCACTTGAGTGATCCGAGACTGTGCCGCAGGTCGCTTAAGCGATCTTCAAATGTGCCACGGATCATTTAAGTGTTCCGAAACTGTGCCACAAGTCACTGAAGATATGCCGTGGGCATGGCCCCCACTAGGGGTGGGCTGACAAGGCTCCATCCCCGGGAGGATTTTAATCATTTTTTTGTTTTTTCACGCTATAAATTCATCATAAAGGGGGGGGGGCCCGTGAAAGTCTGGTCGGAGGGCCCGTAAAAGATCCTAGCCTAGGCGCCCTACTTCAGGATGTGGGGGCCATGGCCGTGGGTCACTCAAATGATCTGGGAATGTGCCACACACCGTTTAAGTGATGTGGAACTGCACCTTGCGTCACTTGAGTGGTTTAGAACGGCGTTCGGGTCGCTCGAGTGATCCGTAAATGTGCCTTGGGTAACTTGAGTGATCTGGGAATATGCTACGGGCCCCTCAAGTGATGTGGAATTGCGCCGCGGGTCACTTACGTGATCTGAAAATGCACGGCACAGTTCATTTTTTGCAAAATTAGGTTTTAGTTCGCGGGCCACAACAGATGATATCGAAGGCTTCACTTGTCCAGCTGGCCATGAGTTGAGCGTATGTGGTCCATACTCTAATTACTCCAATGTTAAACTGCTTGTGTCTTTCGATATAACAATAATCCCTCGACAATTTCTTTCCCTTATCTATTAATTTTTCTTGGTCCGCAGTATCGTTATATCGAGGTTTCACTGTATAAATCAAGATAGATCCCCCACAAACAATTATTCATTGCCATTCCCTTTCGTAAATTCTTATAGTACAGTACATCGAATAAAAAAAAAGGTGGGGGGGGGAATAATAGCCAAATAAAATGGTGGATGGAGATGGACCATCCTTTTATAATAGTATACTTATACAATCCCTGGGAGATTTAGGGTAAGCTATTGGAATTTTTTATTATTATTATTTATCATTACGACTGTCAAACAGGGATAAGTGGGGGGGGGGTCTGGTAATGTTCCCCTCCACAAAAATAGCAAAAAAAATCACGGCTCATAAAATGTGCTATTATCCTCACCACGTAATAGTCAATTTATGTCTTGAGAAGTTGTGAATGAGGGGTAAAAAGATGAGTACTATAAGGGAGAGGTCACGTGACAATGAACATGTGAATGGGGCGATTTACGACCCCACACATTCACAACTATAAGCTTTTATACGAGCGTTGTTTTTTTTTTTTCTTTTCTTTTCTCTTCTCATACATGCCTTGAGGTTTCAACCAACCTTCCCCGTGGGAAGAAAAAAAAAAGGCATAAACCAATGTATAACCAAACCGAGTAGGAAAATAAAAGCTATCCAAGTGAAGGGGTGGATAACAAATTACTAGAGCTCAGATAATGTGCACTAAAAATGTGGTGAAATATGCTCTCAAAACCGCAAATAGGCCCCAATAAATGCCAAAATACGGCATGCGCTAAAAATCACAAAATGTGCATTAAAAACCACAAAATGTGCATTAAAAATCACAAAATATGCACTATAATCACCAAAAAGTCACTAAAAATTCCAAAACATGTATCTAACACTACGACGACGGAAGCAGTCATTTTGACACCGCAAAGGTACTTTGACGTGTGATAGTGTACCCAAACGATTTTTCTCGGGTGATTGAAATTTCATCACTTTTCTCGTCTTATTAAGTCTCTTAAATTCCTAAAAAAAAATTTGTCCTAGGTTTCTTTTAGTTTAGTGATTAAAATGAAGTTCTGTCTAGAACGAGACGGTAGCCGTCAAAATGACCGCTATACACAGGTATTTAATAAATACGATTGCAAAACATGCTGAAATAGTCTCTCTTATGCGGACATTAATATTGAGGGAGAACAAATTGTGGTGTTTGCTTCTCTACAGTACCCATTTTTTACCGTTCAAAGGTACACTTTTGAATTTCCTCGTCACACTTTATTCAATTCTTTTAGCATTTCTATGGATCTTTGTGCCTTTACTGTATTGCATTCGCTGGTGTGCAATGTCTCACATGGGAAAGAATCCTCATTTTTCACGATTTTACCCATGGACCCGGGGACGAGACGATTCTTACCATTTTTTGTTTCTTCACCCAACGAATTCACTATAGTGGGGCCTCGTGAGGGGAGGGGGCTACCAAATATCCCAGCGTAGGGACTCATCTGGATGATGTGGGGATCCATTAGTTTACAACATATCACGTTTTCGACTGAGCAAAACATTAATTCTACATTGGTAACGCAGAGAAAATCTAGGTCTTGAGCAGGGCTGTAACTAGGGGGGGGGGAGCAACTGCCCCAGGCGGAAGAATTTACGGGTGACCGTTTTAGTTGGGAACACCATTACAAAATTATTGAATTTTTAAGTTCTGGGGGCGGCAAAAATCTTAGTTACGGCCCTGGTCTTGAGTACCATATGCACATAGAAAATTGAAATCGCGAAAGAAGAAGATTTCTGCATGAAATAATTAAAATTTATTATTGCTAATGAGTGCCATTGATGTTTTCGGCAAGATCAACTCATTCAGTGCACAATGCGTAACATTGGCAACTTTACTCGCCTTTTGATAATTTTTTTGGCTGCAATTAGCTTCTTTACATGCCCTTGACAATTTTTTACGCCAATTTGTGTTATTTCTCATATATTTTCAGACCCAAACATTTAGTCATTGCACTTCACTCATGGTTTGAAAAATTTATGGCAGATGGTAGTACTATAACAAGCATTACGCAGAAACAAATTTCAAATTAGATTTTACAACACATACTCACGCATTTTCCAGCATGGCCCAGGTCTTCTTCGACCACCAGGGCCGTCTTAAGAGCATCATAGGGGCCCCCGGGCCAAGTGGTTTTTCTGAGGCCCTTTCTGGTAAATTCTAGAAAATTTCAACCAAATCTCATTTTTGTGAGGCCCTCTTCTCTTGAGGCCACCGAGCCGTGCCCGGATGGGGCCCATGCGTTAAGACGGCACTGTCGACCACCTGATACAATCTCTTCATTGAGACAGCGGCGGGCCATGATCTGGTTAGGAGAAAGAGGAGGTATCCCATATGGATTCCGATTTCCCGTATTTTTATGAAGGAAATATGGTCAGCCTAGGCATTTATTATGTTCAGTGTATTAATTGTATTAATACTTTTTTTTTTTACCAGGACATGTTTCACGCGGACTGGATAATACCCCTTCAGAGGAACGTGTTCGGTCCGCGGATCAGAGGTTGTGCAGAGATGGTGCATCAATGTGTGGTCGTTCAGTGCTTTGAAGCGATTCCTTTCCAGACTATTCCGAGGAGGCGCAGGTCGGAAAAGTTTGAAAATCACTGGTATAACCCCTTACACGATGGTTGTCCTCTCTTTCTTTTGATGAACTTCCGACGCTCGAACAGAAATAGACTACAAAAAAAAATTCACAGTGTTGACATATGGATCAGAATCTTGGACGATGAAGAAGACCACGTGTTGTCGTATGTAGGACCTCCTAAAAAAATTGTAAAAAAAACTCCGCTGAAGTATCCTGAGAATTGTCCACAGCATCCTTTGCGGACCTTACAAACACACGCATATAATACGCAAGGCACCTGAGGAGCCACTCCTCTCTCTCTCTCTCTCTCTCGCTCTTATTTATTTATTTTCACTCGCAGGTGTCATCACATAGCTCCAACTATACACCTGCGGGTTACTATGGCTAAACATTGGGGGCCTATACAAAAAACGGTTAGGCAGAAGAATAATGAAATAATAATAAAAAAGAGAGAGCTTACTTATACCTCGGCTGGACACCATGACAAACAACGGACGCGGGGTATTACTTGTGTCAAAGGTGAAAGTAAAGAATAAAAGCGATGGGGGTATTCGAAGGTATTCTCAGATCCATTCACAAAACACTGCACACAGTCTTCTTTTTATTTATTCCTATTCGAAGCGAGTAACACCTGCAGGTAAATTGTGAAATGGACCTTTCTCTTTCGAACTCTTATTTTTCTGTGGGTGTACTTACTGAGCAATGCCACCACCAAGTACATAAGTAAACATACGTCTTTCTCTCTCTCCTATCCTACCTTCCAGCAACTGGACTCGTGAGACAGGAGAAAAAAATGTGTCAATGGAACTATTTCTGAACAACATTTTGCGTGTGAATTTATCATTGCATACAGTAAAAAAAAAATCGGTTATAACGACATCGAAGATTCCACGAAATTGTGTCGTAATAACAGAGGTTAACGTTTTCAAGACCCTTTTTTTTGACGAAAAATATAATCAGATGTGAAATCAAATACTGTGTGTGCATGAAGTTCTTATTTCATTATGATTATGGTGACCATACTCTGATCGAGAAAGATACGGGGAAATTGCGATAATTAATACGTGACTGGGTAATTTGCCTGCTGTGTGGCCTTTGTATTTATATTTATTTGTGACATCGCCGATTATCACCAAACATGTTGCCAGTTGTCGGGGAAATTGCCGAATATTGCTCATAAATAACCCTTGGTGAGAAATACAGTGCTACAGCAAGTCTGCTAAAATGTATTTCACGGCAAAAAAAAAAAAAAAAATGAAACTTGAGAATTTTTTTGAGATGAATATTTATAGTCATCATTGAAACACAATTGAGTGGCTCAGTGCCAGAGTTGGAAAGCAACATTACTCTGAAAGTGAGATATTGAAGTCTAAGCTTGGACATTGTTTAATAAATTATGACCCATCAGATATAAATAATTTAGTCTGGCATGATTTTTGGGGTTAAGACATCAAGTGGTGTAAGTCAGTTTGAAAATTTTTTTCAAGGCAAAGAAATTTGCATTTGAAATTACTAGCAATTATCGTGACAGGAAAATTATATTGTTCCCATCTGTAGGCTATTTCATCAACTTCTACTTGCACCACTTCATTTCTAAGTGAGTATCAAAATTCTTAGTTATTTTATGTATTTTATGTGAATAAGTGCACATCAACTAAATCTGGACTTGACAACACTTGATTTCTCAACCCCCCATTTGTAGATTCTATTCCACATCAGATGGCCATTTTAAAAATATCCTTAATCCCATTAAGGTGAAGTGGGGTAGCAAAATTATGGGCAAGTTTGGCCCTAATATTAATAGAGTATAAGTTCAAAAGTGTGTAATAAACAATTCAAATAAAAGAGGTTAAAATAAAATAACAATCCCTCTAAACATCATTGCATGCAAATAATATAGAGACTGGTTTATTAAATTAAAGTACAATGGTTGTGAAGAACACACATAGATAAGAAAAAAAATGTTTCAATCACTTTCTTCACCTGTTCCATCCATCCCAGGGATGTGCAAACTTTCATCTTCCTCTTTAAGACTTTTATAAAAAATTATGGTGAATTGGCGAATGAATTTGAGCAAGGACAATAAGTCTAATCTGTCCACAAAGAAAAGCATTCTTTTCTGTCCAATTCAGTTTATGATAACCATTAAAAATAGCATTCCTTTCACTATTGGTATTACATTCAAACATTTTAGGCGGCATCCCCACGAGTTTTCAGAACGGAACTATTTTACCCCGTTGGTACTCTTCACCTCGTTGTCTTGTAGTTTTTCTAACGACTTTCTTTGGCTTTCGCTTTCTTCGTGGTGTTTCTTCATGTGTTGAAGTGTCCTGTCCTGCTTGTACGGTCTGAATGCCAGTATCATCTATAATAACAACAGAAAATAATGTTAACTATTGTGACAAAAGTTTTTACCTAACCAACAATATTTAGTCCTAAGTAGTTTGGGCCAAACTTGCTTAACCAGCACTGTAAACCATGTCCAGATTTTGCTTCATCAATTCAACATTACAAAAGTGATTTTGACCATTTTTTTTACATTTTTATCCTTACGAAATGTGCTTAAACTGCCTTTCATTCCAATAATATTCACAATGTTATTGTAATATTATCAAAAATGCCTATCAAAACATTGTGCTTAACTCTCTGCATTTATCAAAAATATTGGAAAAAATTAAAAGCCAAATTTGCCTAAACAACATGATTTTCACTTAATGAAAAAAACTATTGAGAAATGAAGAACGCATTCAAAAAATTATATATATGATAAATTTAACACTCACCTAAAAAATCCATATCACTATCATTAGGCTGGTAACTTTTGTCATCGTCACTGTTGTCTTGCAAAATACTGAGCAAAGCCTCATGCTATGACTCTTCATTCGCCACATTTGTTTGCCGTTTAGGCAACTCTGGTTCACAACATCTCTCTGATACACCTAACTGCCTAACCTTTTATTAGATGGCAGCCCTGACAAAGACTTTTATGTGGGTTGAATAAGTTTGGCACACGTAGAAATGACTATTAATAGTCATTATAATATAATAATAATAACATTAATAGTCAATGTGCAGCAATCGACAAGTTTAAAATTTTGTGGGTTAGGTAATTCTGGCACTGAATGAATGAACGCCAGGGTCTCTGCCACCGAACTTATCCCGTGGTAATTCTGACACTGAACACCACTCAATTTATAAATTATTCGAATACATACTTTCATTCCTGACTTAGGGAATTTTATTCCTATTTCCTGACTGACGGAATTAAATCAAGCTGCATTGAAAAAAAGGGACATTTTTCATAAGAAATAGTCAATAAGGGCAAAATACGGAAACGCTTCGACTTGTTCATTGACGTCCACAAGTCGGAGCATCAAACATGCAATAAATCTTTTTTTTAACGTTAAGTACAAATAGAATAACACATCTGGATGTGATCAGCTCTAATCTTACGAATTTCTTGGGGGGATAACGTCACTGAAACGGAAACAAAACTTACGAAAAATTTTTCGTTATATCCTAAGTGGTAGTTTTCCATCGACGTCATAAGCAAGGTTCATTAATATTACTCTTTATGGGAATCACCCCGGATAGCCACTTATTGACGTTATAGCCGAGGCGCCGTTACGACCGAGTTCGTTATAAATGAGATTCACTGTATAATAAATTGACGGGGTAAAATCAGAACTCAAAATACTAAATTTTGGCATTCCTGTTTAATTTCAAAAGGAAAAAAGCTTTCTGCAAAAGAGTAAAGAAAGAAAATCAAATTTTGTTTTCGAGAAACTTTGTGGCTCTTGCTTGACCTGACCCTTCAACAAATCTTCAAACCGAAAAAGAAAAGTCTTCACAAGGCATAGAGTAAATAAGAAAAACCAAAACTTCACGTCACAGCCATTTCACGATACGAACGGACATGTGTTGACGCAACTGTGACAGGATCTGACGCAAAAAAAATGCCCTTTTTTTCATGTCACGTACGCCACTTCATTATAAAGTGGACACATGCGTTATAGATGCATAAAAAGAAGGGAATAAAAGAAAAATGTCTTCGAAGGTGAGACTTGAGTCATTTAAGAATGGTTACTATTAATACTGACATTAATCTTACTCAGGGCCAGGTGCACCTCAACAACTTCGGGGCACAAAAATGTTAGAACCCCCTATGCATCAATTCTATATATTTTTTTATGGGGAAAGGGAAACGGCGTCTATTGTTTCATCACATACAGGAATGCTGAGAAGAATATCCATAAAAAAAGTTTTAAAAACACAATTGCATGTAGATTATTACAAAAAATTGATGAAAACTCGGCTCTGAAGACAATATTAAACTAATGAGCGAAGCAATGCCCGAAACACTAATGAAAATTTTAGAATTGTTGGATTAAAAATAATTGAAAGAAATAATTCCAGCTGCACAATGAAAATTCAGAATTAACGGAAAAAATACTTCTACAATATTAATGAAAATTATTCCAGAATCGATGAAAATTCAGAACCGATGAATAAATAATTTCAGAATCGATGAAAGAGATAATTGCAGAATCGGTGAAAGAGATAACTCCAGAATCAATGAAAGAGATAACTCCAGAATCGATGAAGTTCAGAATTAACGGAAGAAAAAATCGTAGAATATTGATGAAAATTCAGAACTACATATAACGAAAGAAAAATATAATCTAGAATTGATGAAAATTCAGAATTTTTTAACGGAAGAAATGATTCCATTTCCTTTATGAAAATTCAGAATAAATAAAAGAAGTAATTCCAGAATCGATGAAAATTTAGAGCCCCCCCAATAAAAGATATAATTCCGGAATCGATGAAAATTCAGAACTAATGTAATAAATTATCCCAGAATCGATGAAAATTTAGAACCAATAAAAGAGATGATTCCGGAATCGATGGAAATTCAGAATTAACGAAAAAAAAATTCTAGAAGTGATAAAAAAATTCAGAACGAATAAAGAAGTAATTCCAGAATTGGTAAAAATTCGGAATTAATGGAAGAAATGATTTCATTTCCCCCATATGAAAATTCAGAACCAATAAAAGTAATAATTCTAGAATCGATGAAAATTTGGAATTAACGGAAGAAATAGTTAAATTTTTTGAAAATTCAAACTATATAATGGAATCAGTGGAAGAAATAATTCCAGTGAAAATTCAGAATTTTTGAATTTAATAATGCCGCGATTGATGATAATTCAGAATTTTTGAATTTAATAATGCCGCGATTGATGATAATTCAGAATTTTTGAATTTAATAATGCCGCGATTGATGATAATTCAGAATTGATAAAGGAAATAATCCTAGAATCGATAAAAAACGACAATTAATGAAATCAACAACATTGAGAACTGATGCAAAAAATAATTTGAAAACTGGCGAAAGCCTTCAATAATGTACCGTCAGTGGGGGGCTTCACAAAGCGCGGGGCCCTGTACGACCCCAGTTGTCGCCGTCCCCTAAGGGCAGTTCTGATCTTACGAAGTTAAATTACGTGTATCGCACATCATCCAATCTGGCTGAATGGTCCGAAATCACCTCCGAACAGCATTGTTCAAATTGTGGGTTCACTTACATGATAAATGTTTGGCCCCCAGCAGCAGCAGCAGCTAAATGAGCCGAGACCACCACCACGAATGAGCCAATGGGAGGATGATAACAATGATTTGATATTAGCTGACAACCATTTTTCTTGCACAAGCGTCTCAAATTCTGAACTAGCGCAGATTCCGGGCTGTGCTGCCATTTATAGAAACATAAATAAAATCTCGAAGATAAATCAAGGGGATGTGATATTCTTGTATATTATGGGTTTTCTTTTTTACTCCCTCTACTTTTATATAATTCACCCTCTTTCTCTCTATTTTTATTATTTTTTTTTATCGACGCCGTTTGCAGGACGTGACTATTATTTATTTCTGGGTGAGAAAAAGAAATAATAAATTCCTTCAGAAATGGAAAGGGAAATGAATACGTGGAAAAAGGGGAGTGGGGGTCGTGCGGTTTTTTTTTTGCCCACAATTCCCTTGAATAGTCTCTGATAGGAAAGAGACAGACATTTTTTAGTGTCATCTAAAAGGAGTCACTACTTTGGCGCCATGGTTTATCATATCTAGGGTTTTGATAGTTTCTTCTTTCTAATTGTGGTTTTTTTTTAACAAAAAAATTGTGGAAACGTCAGACGGAAATGTGCAAATATGCTTTTTTAAATGTGTGAAGGGTTACATCATTTACTCTAATATCCAGAAAAGATTTCAAATTTCCAGTTCTCGTCGGGAGACCTCTGTGTTTTAAATCTCAGTGGTTCCCAAATACTTTTAGTAGTGGACCCCCCCCCCCCCCGAACCCAGAAATCTTGGTGTCTGCCATGGATCCCACATTTATAGCAGCCGAAACTACAACCATATATCAGAGAGAAAGAGAATGTTCTCGGAAATTTTCTATTCTAAGTAACTGTGATGCGATAGCAACTTCATCCAATGGACTGCAAAATCACCAAAGTGACGTTTCCAACTCCTATCAAGAGATATCGAAGTACAATTACATGAAAAATACGATTTTTGTCGAAAAAATCGTAACAGTATTACTATACTACTACAGTCTACTAACGTTGACAACGTTGGTGCGTTTGCGTGTTAATTTAATTTAAAAAAATTTCGTTTTAAGTTAAAAAGAAAAGTTTTAAATCTCAAAAAAAATGTTATACATATGCATATTTTTTCAATTTAGTATTAATTCTTTTTATAATTCTGCAATTGGGCAGTGGGCTCCTCCGGGTCCAGGCACCCTGAATTGAGAACTCCCCGTTCTAAACCATAGGTTTCTAACATTTTGTTCCATCACCCTCTTTTGCACAAATATTTTCTCTCTCACCCTCCCTCCAACTCAAGTGAACCAATAGGATCATATGAAATAACCATGAAGCCACTTTTGGAAAAACCATTCTATATGTACGCTCACAGATAAAATTGCGTAGTTATAGTTTCAGAAACCAAGACAAAATTCAAATAACATCTTTAGTAAAACCCCGATACATAACGATATTAAGCTGACCAAGGAAAAATATCGTTAAAAAAAACATCTAGCAATGGTACGTCTAAAAAGGAAAAAAAAATAAAATAAAAAGTAGTTCTTTTTTCTCTCAGTGGAAAATTTTGGTGAAAGCAATAATTTTAAATATACGGAATAAATGAAAAAAAAAATCATAAATTTATACCTCAGTGTAACCTTAAATCAGTTTATGAACTGGCGGCACCCCCGGAAGAAAAGTGTTCCAGTAGCACTTTTGTGAGAAATAACTATTGAAATATTCAAGCTTTCGATATAAAATAAATAGAAATGTAACAATATAAATCAACGAGCACTTTTTAGATTTGGAAATAATTGAGATAGGCGTGATTGAGAGCGGTTGTGGGATGAATCATTTGGATTTGAATCCTTTCCTATGGAGGAAGTTTATTTCGATCACAGCGTTAGTAAATACAGTCGATTCCCGTTCAAACGAATACTATTACAGCGAAAAAATCTTGTTTCAGCGAAAACTTTTCTAATTTACCAAATAAGCTTCCATAGGAATAATGTAGAAAACTGGAATTCCTTTATTATTTTTTATTAGTTTTATTTCAGTGTGACTTTATTTATTTTTTTGTGATACTTGCTCTAATTTTGGGTTGCTGTATTTTAGTGACATATTTGACATTCATATTTTTTAGGGCAACTTTTTTTCAGCCACCTCGTTGGGCGTATATTTGTATTTAAAAAGACCTAATCATTAGGGGAAAAATAAATAAATAAATTCCATGTGTATATATGGAGTCAAATAATTACCGCGAAGAAAAGTCGTTGATTTCTCTTACGACATGATGAGAAAAAGTAATCTGAATTTTATTTATATGGTTTAGGAAAAGCTTAACGTCCATGCTGGCGCCTTCTTCTACGATACGATTATCTGGTGTTGGTTTTGCACACATTTATAGACCTGCATATACACACGCGCACATCTTGAGCGTGACGCCATTAACCCCAGCAGATTTTCCTGGAAAAAAAAAATCATGGAATGATATATATGAGTGGGTATGTGCATACGCAAAAAAAAAAAAAAATTATTATGTGTATATAAACGCACGCGTCGTGTGATGTTCGCGCCTGTGAAAAGGGAGATTATATGTGCTATCGCACTCGTCTCTCGTAACGCGGACCCTATAGCCATCTAGCCTGTGAAATGGATTTAATGACAAACAGATAGGAGTCTAAAAAACTCATACATCACAACTAAAGCGTCTCTATCTCTAGTATAAACGTTATGAGAACTGGAGCAATCCATAGTGGGAAAGAGAGAGAGAGAGAGAGAAAAGAGAGGAAGAAGAGCTAAATCCTGAGGGATATATCCAATGGCGATGAGATCTTTCCATTTCACATCCCCAGAGCAAAAAAGCTGGCTGGACTTTCTGGAACCGTCTAGGCAAGATTAACGCCACTCGGTTCCGTTGATGCGAATGTGTGTTGTATGTTATTCCCTTTTATTTATTCACCCCTTTCATTTTTTTATTCTTTATCCAGAGCCATATTTTATGGTGAGTGGCAGGTCATTAGCTTCAATTTACTGCCATTAATAATCTCCGTTCTGCATCTAAACAGGATAAATAGTCATAGAATTTTGATTTGTTTTTCAAGCGTGTATAAAAGATACTCACTAATATATTAAAGTTTACTACAACGATATTTTAATGGAGCGATGTGAAACACATAACTGTTGAAAATAATTAAAATTTAGTGTTTTGTGGATCCTACAACTTCAAATAAATACACACGATATAACAGAACCCACCTTGAGGGTGTATGTGTGGCTGGTGCGGTCGCAACGGGTCCCGCACTGATAGTAATAATAATTTCCTCCATAAATTCTGAACTTTTATCTATTCTGGAATTATTTCTTTCATGAATTCGACTTTTCATCCATTCTATAATTCTGAATTTTCATCCATACCAGAATTTAGAATTTTCATCGATTCTGGAATTCCGAACTTTCACCACAATTCTAGAATTCTGAATTTTCATCTGTTCATTTCTGTTGCCCCCCCCCCCGCCATCCGGTGTTGCTAAAATGGCACAACATAGAACCAGGGTCCATCAAGATATAGCCTTGGGGGATGATGTCAGTAGTGATGGGGGGGGGGACTACATGATAACATATGGTACCAAGATTTGCGATAGTTAAGTAAATACAGTGAAACCTCGATACAATGATACTCTGTGGACTAAGAAAAAATTCGTTGTAGAGGGATTATCATTACACCGAGAGGTAGCATTATCATCATGGTGGCATCTTTTCTGAATTGGCGTTGTTAGTACCACCATAAAATACGTTTATAAGTGTTTATTCGGCAGCAAAAAATTTTAATTGGTTAGTTTAAGGGATAAAATTCATTCAATTTCAGTAGGTTGTTTCACCCTGTGAAGCAGTTTCTCTTACAACACCTTTGTGTACTACAAAGGAAGTAGCTTCACGGCAACTTCATTAACACTTTTAGAGGGTGGACAGAGAAAAATATCGATGTTATTAATCTTTCTCAAAAGAAAAAAAAAACTGAGGAGGATCAATATATTTTCATATATTGATCCTCAATATATTTTCATATATTGATCCTGATTCTGAGTGAAATATAAAAATTATCGTTGCAGCAGTTTTACAAGCTCTTCAAAAAATATCGTTATACGGAGATTCATTGTAGTAAAGAATATCGTTGTATCGAGAGGAGTTTAACATTAGAGTACGGGTAAGTCGAAGCAATATCGTTGAAGAGCAATTTATCGTTATATTGAGTATCGTCGTAGCCAGGTTTTACTGTACGTAAGCTGTTGTTACCAGTCAAGTACGGGATCTCCCCAGCACATCATTTTACTCGAGGGCATTTAGGCACTATATAGAATCTCCCTCAAGAGTCTTCGCTGAATCAGGGATCGATCTTACTCGTGGAATTTTTCGTTCACTATCAATTTACTCAAAAATTCAATCGAAAAAGTAGAAAGGGTTCAGCTCCTTGATGAAAGATGATAGGTCCTGGATAAGACAAAGTGGGTGACCACAAGTAAAATAAATGTTAAGAAACACACTGATTTTAATCATTCATTTTCAAGGCAAACTTTAGGTCTTCTTTGAATTCTAAAATAGCATTTTAGACTGACTTTGAAGTTTTATAATTGGTTAAAGATGAAAATAGAAAGCCACAATGGTTTGTAATGAGGCTAAAAGACCGATTAGGTTTTCCAACAGTTTTTAGGATGAATAATTATTTTTTCAAAAAAGAACTGTTTGACATATATGACGTGTTATGAACTCATCACTTAGTGACATCACGGTCGCATTTCGCTCGTTAAGGATGAATGTCGAACTTCTGTAAAGGAGCCGATGGTAAATCCTCCTTAACTATTCGTCCCGTACGCAAGGCAGCAAAAGCCTAAATTTTCAGTATCTTTGTGGGAAATTCTTCGTGATTAGAAAAATACTAAAAAAAATTAGGTGGATGCTCACAAATAGTTACAGTTCTTGATAGAAATGCCCTTTGCTAACCTTGTTGTTAATAAACTCTTTTTTTTGGTTTCTTTCTTTTCCAGCTAAATTGAGGAGAAACGAACAACTCGGCAATTATGTACATGGAAACAAGAAGTCAAATTTAGACATTGCCAAACATAAAAGAAAAGTGAGCTCATTACAAAGCAATTCCCGACAGTACACGTGTAACTGGAAGACAAGTAAGTACATGCATACTACAGGCGCGGGGCCGGCCTAATCGAGCGAAATTGTTGCAAGGCTTCCTAGAAACAGGCGGGGGAGGAAGTGGGTAGCAGCAGTCTCACCCAGGCCGCAGCAAAAGAAAAAATTCTACCCAAGGCTGGCATGTGCCTGACGTGTGAATTTCTGGTGGGGTCCCCGCATTGCTGGGGGCTCCCATCTTCTCCAATAAAGAGTAAGAGACGGGGGAAAAAAAAACCATGGGGAAGGTCATAATACGTGCGAGTCATTCGTTCTTTACAAGAGAGATAAAAGTTTTTTTAATATATTTTACTAATTATTATTATATATTTTTTGTGTTGTTTCTCTTTTGACTAACGAGGATCTCATCAATTAAGAAAGAAAAGAAATAAGTAATAACAATAATAAAAAGAAAAGAGAAATAATAGCAATACTTTGCTGCTGCCGTTGAAGGCTTAATCTTGTTAATGGTAGTTTGGAAGATGTTTTCTTAATTGCTATATCTACAAACTTCAAGGTTCCTTCTTCTACTTCTAACAATTTCGCGTTTGTTTGTGCGGCTCCAAAATAAGGCTTTTGAGACGGAATCCGTCTCTCTCTCTCTCTCTCGAATGAGAGTTTCTTCTTTTATTCTTAAAAAAGATCAAATAATATCACATTTTATTTCGATGAAAATTTAAAATATGAAAATTTTTATCAAAAAAAGAATTATTATATAAAATAATGTGATATGATTTCCGAACTCGGTCCTGTTTTTCTAGATATGTTGTGGTAAATGTGATAAATCTGGTTATTATTCATAACCACCGACCATTTTAATAAGTTTGATAAATTTACCTAATTGTAATTTAGGCGATTATGCATGATACCCAAGCATTGGTTGGTAAATTTGATAAATACAAAAAACAAATTATCACCTTTAACGGTGATTAGGCATAATACTCAAGCGTCGTTGGTAAACATAATAAATCGTACTTAATTCATCACCTTTGCCGGTGATTATTCATAATCACCATTATAGTTATCAAGACTTCTGTTTATGTTATACATTTTTTTTTGTCGAAAGTTTTTTTTCTTTCTGCATATTTGAAATTAGGGTTGAACCAGACTCATTTTTTTTCTCTATCAATCAGCAAGATTATGTCCGGAGATCAGAAGGCTATCGTCAAAAGACCTGCCTTATTGTCAAAAATTTGCAAAATCAGTTGACCATGTTCTAATCGGACTGTAATAGCCGCTATGATCCATGTAAGTGTAGCGCTGCTTTTACGATGGCTTTCCTCTAGTGAAGGAATGTGTAAGGTAAAAAAACAGCCCCTTTCTTTAGTATTTCGTGGTCATTTTCTTTCAACC